>NW_021941246.1:0-20000 GCF_902148845.1 Salarias fasciatus
CCCCCCTCTCTCTCTCCCCCTCTCCCCCCTCTCTCTCTCTCTCCCTCCCCCCCTCTCACTCTCTCCCCCCTCTCTCTCCCCCCCCCCCCTCTCTCTCTCTCTCTCCGATGGTGTGGTTTTTCTTCTTTGTTGTTTTCATGACTGTTTTTCCTGTTCAGCACTTTGTGTTGTTTTTCTGAATATGAGAGGAGCTTTTACAAATAAAGGCTGAGACTGAGCTGGCTCCGCCCACCGCCGTGCTGCTCTGTATCTGGCGTGGGGAAGGCGGCTCCGGCTGCGGCGAGGCGCCGGCATCGCTTGTGGATCACGCTGCCCTCCGGAGGCGGGCCGAGCTCGGAGAGTTCCGCCGTCTGCAGGAGCTGCCGGACGGCCGGTTCCGGCGCCGCGTCGGGCCGACGCCGCGGTTCCACCTGAAGCCGCTCGCCGCTCGCCTTGGCGTCACGCCAACTGTTTTGGTGGTCGGAGCCCTGCTGCCCTGCGTCGGCGCGTCCGTGAAGGCCTGCAGGCTGACGGGCCGCCCTGGCGCCAATTCGCTTGAAAAGTTCAATTATTTCAACTCGAGCGACAAACGTGGAGCGGTGAAGCGGCGGGCGGTGAAGCGGCGGGCGGTGAAGCGGCGGGCGGTGATCGGCGAGCGCCGGCAGGTGGCAGTGCAAGTCGACAGGCACGCGAATCTTTCGCTGAAACGCTCGCCGCCGGCTGCTCGCTGCGTCATCGCCCGCCATCGCCTCATTACATTGACCTTGTACGTAATCTCATCGCGCCAAAACCTCCCGTGGCGTCCGGTGGAAACGCCGTGACAGTCGGGGGTCAGATGGAGATGTGAGTGCAGGAGGGGAGGCTCTTCTCTGGCCTGGACACTGGTCCTGGTCCTGGTCCTGGTCTGTCTGACGGGGACCAGAGACGTCCGAGGGTCAGTGAACGCACCAGAACAGGAAGTGGGCGGTGCTGACGTCGGAGACGGCCCGGCGCAGGAGGAACCGGACCAGCGAGCTGTCCAGGTAGCACTCGTACTTCACGGCCTGGGGGGACACGGGGGGACACGGGGGACATCAGCACGGTCCAGTCTGACAGGGACCTGAACAGAACCCGTCCTACCTGAACCAGCTGGGGCAGGAAGTCCAGCAGCTCCGAGTCTGAGATGGAGTCCATCCACTGCACCGCCGTCCGTCTCAGCTCCTGGTCCGGGAACCTGCGGGACACAGAGACCCGGGTCCGGGTCAGGGTCCGGGTCAGGGTTCTGCTGGGT
This sequence comes from Salarias fasciatus, assembly GCF_902148845.1. NCBI lineage: Eukaryota > Metazoa > Chordata > Actinopteri > Blenniiformes > Blenniidae > Salarias > Salarias fasciatus. Next base: position 1,250 of record NW_021941246.1, read on the forward strand.
CTACAGCAGGGGTCCCCATTCCTGCTGGTCCTAGGTCTGTCCCTGCTGCACTAACAGGCTGGACTCCGGTCTGTCCTCGCTGAGGACGGAACCAGATCCAGCAGGAAGAACTAGAACATGTTCTCCTGGTCCACCCAGGAGACAGGTGGGGACAGGTGGGGACAGGTGAGGACAGGTGAGGACAGGTGGAGACAGGTGAGGACAGGTACATACGAGGCGTGCAGCAGCCCCAGGGCGTCCAGGTGTCCCAGGCAGGCCCACTGTCTCAGCAGTGCGTAGATCTCAGGGAGACATGTCCACTGCCAGCAGGGGGCGCTGGACAGCACCAGGGGGAGGGCCGAGCTGTCCCCCTGACAGAAAGACTTCTTCTCCCACAGAAGACGCTTGTCCTCCAGCGTTAACCTGAGGAGACACACCGGGACGTGTCCAGCATCAGCAAGACACACCTGAACAGGTCCAGCAGCAAAACCAGACCCAGAACCAGAACCAGCAGTACCAGTAGCAGTACCAGCAGCAGTACCAGCAGCAGTACCAGCAGTACCAGTAGCAGTAGTACCAGTAGCAGTACCAGTAGCAGTACCAGCAGTACCAGTAGCAGTACCAGTAGTAGTAGGAGTATTAGTAGCAGTACCAGCAGCAGTAGTAGTAATACCAGTAGCAGTAGTAGTACCAGCAGTAGTACCAGTAGTACCAGCAGCAGTACCAGTAGCAGTACCAGCAGCAGTACCAGCAGCAGTACCAGTAGTACCAGTAGTACCAGCAGCAGTACCAGCAGCAGTACCAGCAGCAGTACCAGTAGTACCAGTAGTACCAGCAGCAGTAGTAGTAGTACCAGCAGCAGTAGCAGTCTTACCAGAAGGGGGACTTCTTGCTCAGGACGTCCTGCAGTTGGACCTGAGAGACGCCGTCCAGACGGCTGAAGTCGTACTGAGGACAGAAGTCAGCCGGGGGGGGGGAGCTGAAGATCACCTCGAAGGACGAGGACGGGAAGTCCACCTGGGACAGAGACCAGTCCTCATCACCGGGCTGAGTGTGTGTGTGTGTGTGTGTCTGTGTGTGTGTGTGTATGTCTGTGTGTGTGTGTGTGTGTATGTCTGTGTGTGTGTGTGTGTGTATGTCTGTGTGTGTGTGTGTGTGTGTGTGTGTGTGTGTGTGTCTGTGTGTGTGTGTGTGTGTGTATGTGTGTGTGTATGTCTGTCTGTGTGTGTGTGTGTCAGTCCTGCTCGGGTCAGATACCTGCAAAAACAGCTGATCGGGTGTTTTTTAAAAGCTTTGCTGGTCTGGGGGTCAGACTGCCTCATGAGAACCAATATGAAATAATAATAATAAAGCTGGAAGCTGATGGTGCAGCCCTCACCCCGGTTCACCCCGGGTCACCCCGGTTCACCGCAGTTCACCCCGGTTCACCCCGGTTCACCCTGGTTCACCCCGGTTCACCCCGGGTCACCCCGGTTCACCCCGGTTCACCCTGGTTCACCCCGGTTCACCGCAGTTCACCCCGGTTCACCCCGGGTCACCCCGGTTCACCGCAGTTCACCCCGGTTCACCCCGGGTCACCCCGGTTCCCTCCTCCCCCGGGTTCACCCCGGTTCCCTCCTCACCCTGGTTCACCCCGGTTCCCTCCTCACCCCGGTTCACCCCGGTTCACCCCGGGTCACCCCGGTTCCCTCCTCACCCCGGTTCACCCTGGTTCATCCCGGTTCACCCCGGTTCCCTCCTCACCCCGGTTCACCCCGGTTCACCCCGGTTCCCTCCTCACCCCGGTTCACCCCGGTTCATCCCGGTTCACCCCGGTTCCCTCCTCACCCCGGTTCACCCTGGTTCACCCCGGTTCACCCCGGTTCCCTCCTCACCCTGGTTCACCCCGGTTCACCCCGGTTCCCTCCTCACCCCGGTTCACCCCGGTTCACCCTGGTTCACCCCGGGTCACCCCGGTTCCCTCCTCCCCCGGGTTCACCCCGGTTCACCCCGGTTCACCCTGGTTCACCCCGGTTCCCTCCTCACCCCGGTTCACCCCGGTTCACCCCTCACCCCGGTTCACCCCGGTTCCCTCCTCACCCCGGTTCACCCTGGTTCACCCCGGTTCACCCCGGTTCCCTCCTCACCCCGGTTCACCTCGGTTCACCCTGGTTCACCCCGGTTCCCTCCTCACCCCGGTTCACCCCGGTTCCCTCCTCACCCCGGTTCACCCCGGTTCACCCTGGTTCACCCCGGTTCCCTCCTCACCCTGGTTCACCCCGGTTCACCCCGGTTCCCTCCTCACCCCGGTTCACCCCGGTTCACCCTGGTTCACCCCGGGTCACCCCGGTTCCCTCCTCCCCCGGGTTCACCCCGGTTCACCCTGGTTCACCCCGGTTCCCTCCTCACCCCGGTTCACCCCGGTTCACCCCGGTTCCCTCCTCACCCCGGTTCACCCTGGTTCACCCCGGTTCACCCCGGTTCCCTCCTCACCCCGGTTCACCCCGGTTCACCCCGCTTCTCTCATCATTTGCTTCCAGTTTCTTTCAGAATGGATTTTAAACCAGGGCTGTCACCATATCTAAGTTTCTCTTCACGATTATCACGGTAAAAAATATCACGATAACGACATTATCACGATATCAGCAAACATTGAACTAATAATGGTACAAACATTCAGATTCATCTTTAATTTCATTTTGTTTGTTTTCTCTCTTTTCCCAGATGAATTACAGTCAGAATACCTGTCAAATGAGGCGTTGAAACAATCAGAGAACAGTGACTGTACAGCAGCAAACCAGGCGGGGCTGCAGGAGGGAGACGAGGCAGGGAGGAAGAACGATTCTGAAAATACACTTCAACACGTTTCCAGCGGCTCTAGATCCTCTTTACGATATTATCATGTGCGCATTTTGAACACGATATTGAAATTTCATTTTTTAATACCACGATTATCGTCAATACCGGTTTACCGCGACAGCCCTAATTTAAACTCTCACTTCCTGTTTCTGAAGCGCTGAACGGCCTCGCTCCCCCGAACCTGACAGAGCTTTTAAAGGTCACAGTTCACACAGAGGTTAGAGGTCATCGGGTCAGCTCTGCTGGGCGTCCCTGGAGCCCGGTACCAACCCGGGGAGACGGGGCGCTTCCTGCTGCTGGACCCAGAGTCTGGAACGAGCCGTCAGACCCGGGGTTTGAATCCAGGCCGGCGCTGGGCTCAGCGGCTCTTCCTTTAGCGTATTTGATCTGTTTGATTTTCAGAGCTCCTTCAAATTGATCATGGACAAAATTTCAAATTGTACTTTTTGTTTTAATTATGATTTTATTGCTTTTATTTAACTGTAAAACACTTTGGTCCCTCTGTGTGCGTACAGGGCTACAAATACGATTTGATTGGTTGATTGGTTGATTGGTTGATTGGTGTTGTCATAGATGAAGAAAATCATGGAGTGGCTGGCTGGGTTCGCGGCCTGTAAAAAGTGCAGTGAAGTGTTGTCCTACGATCGCCGCAAAGGGGGAACTTCATCAGCGAAGAAACACTCGGAGTCGAGCTGCTCTGGAAACGCCGCCGCCGCAAAACCAATCGATCACCTCTTCACAGAAACAGGTGAACTTAAAGGGACGTTGATCGGCCGGTTTTGCTCATTCGTATTTAATTTCTAGCCCCCCCTAGAAGACCTATACAGGATAAACAGCACTGAAAGCCTCTTAGATCTGTGTCTTTCACTGCGCTGCTTCCTTGCTTTTCCTCCTTCCTCCGAAAACGCTCTGTTCAGTTGACTCCATCCCAGTCTCATCCATGTGCACATCCCACTGGCTGTGATTGGTCAAACCCACTTTGCCAGTAGGGAAGTGGAGATAACTGACAAGCGTTTCCATATCAGCTGTTTGTGAAATGGAACATTCTTCAGAAATCCAGCCTGAACTTTTGAACATGTTGTGCTTCTTCTGTGGAATCACTTCCAGTTAATTTCGCGTTGCGTTCAAGGACCTCCTCGGCGGTGTGGTGCATTCAAAGACAGTTGGTGACGACTGCTGGCTCTCCTCTGGGACTCAGACGTGTAAACAGCTGATTGTAAAAATATTTATTTGCGTCTACAGTAGGGATGTGCCAATTTACGATATAATCGCGATTTACGATATTGGACAGCCGAGATTATCATATCACGTCATTTACAAGATATCGTCTGTTTCATCTGGAGACAAGCCCGTTACCGAAACAGCTACTGATCTAACCCAAGCTGTCAAAGCCTCTGCAGCAAAATGTACTGCAAACCACCACAAAAGTCCCAGATCCATAGAAAACCCCTAAAGTAAGTCATTTTATGCCAGGATGATTAAAACGAGGCATTAACGCGTTCGGCCCGACAGACACTGTACCGCCCCCCTCAGCGCACCTCCCGACACAAAACGCAACAGAACCAGAGATCCGTGTGCTCCATCCCAACGTACTGGGCCTCGCGTGAAACTAGAAAAGCTGCTCTTTAAGAGACACCAGGCAGAATCTTCTCTGAGCCGACCGCCTCCCGTCAGCGGCAAAACAAACCCAAAACCCATCTTTACATTTCACAGCCAGCGCCTCAGATTGCACGTTTCTCTCACACTTCTTCGCCAAATCTCAAAGCTATTCACACCAAACACAATATGTTTTATTTCCTTACCGTTCTGTGGTCATTTTCCATCTATCCACGCTCTCCTCTGACCAAAACTAACTTCATAATCCTCTGCAGTAGTGACAGCGCGTCACGCGCCTGAATGTTATTGTCGCCATCTTGTGGGCTTGTCGTTAATCTTGGGAGTTTAAATAAAGTTTGTTGACATTCGTTCGCGTCTGGTGAGCGTTCATACGATACGATACACGTGACTGAGGCATCATCCAGCTGGGAGACATCTTTTAGCGTAACCGCACGAGCGCCGCCGCCATCTTGGTTCTAAAAGACGCAGCAGTGCACCGCAGAGCGACACACACGCGACACACACAATCAGTGATTGTTTCTGTGATATTTGGCAATTTTTTATTCTGAAACGTGCACATTTATCTTCATTGTGCGTTTCTACAGCTCATTGCACATTGTCATTGTTTTTTTCTTCATGTGTTTACATGTTGCAAAGGGGATTTTTTTGTTTTCCCTGTCATATAATTGGCTATTTTTGTATTGATTTTATTATTATAAATATATTTCAGTCGGAAACTAAATGCTATGGCTCAGTCATTTATTAAAAAAGTATTTTGTACTGTGCACAATACTGTGCAAGTATTGTGAGAGGAGTGAGGGGGGTGTGCTAGCGCAGCAGAGCTAGCACACAAAACTGGTTAAAGAGCGAATTTTACCTCCGTATCTGGATGCAGTGGCGAGAAAATGGGGCCGAAGAAAAGCCCGACCCCGGAGGAGTTCGAGGAAATAAAAAACTCCCTGGACTCTTTAAGTGGGAACGTAACAGCTGTCAAAGTGCAGCAGGAGAAGCTACTGAGGCTGCTGGAGGAGGAGGTGAAACAACTACGCCTCCTTAACACCGAGAAAGACCGGCGTATCGAGGAACTCGAGCGGCGAGTGGACGAGCTGGAGCAATACACCCGCATCAATGATGTTGTCATCACCGGCATTAAGATCAAGCCGCGCTCCTGTGCGCGTGCGGTGGCCGCAGACAACAGCAGGGCGGGGAGCCCAGCGAGCTGGAGTCGATCTCAGTGGAGCAACAGGTCGCATCCTACCTCGAAACCAAGGGGATAGAGATGAATCCAGAGGACATCGAAGCCTGTCACCCACTGCCCACGAGGAACCTGAGACCACCAGCCGTGACCATGAGATTTACAAATCGAAAAAACAAGACTGCACTTCTGAAACAAGGACGCAAACTCAAAGGGACTGACGTCTTCATAAATGAACACTTAACAAGAAGGAATGCAGAAATCTCAAGGAAAGCAAGGCAACTTAAGAAACAAGGAAAAATCCAACACACTTGGGTAACGAACTGTAAAATATTCATTAAACTAAACGGGAGTCCTGAGGAAGCCAAAGTGTTGGTGGTGAGAAACATGGACGATCTGGATAAGTTCAACTGACTTCAATGCACCAACAACTATTAAGGTAACATGTCTCTCCCCACGCTATCATGAACAATACACCTGATGCAATGAGCTCATCAACAAATGCTATGGACAGACACTCATTACAGAGAATCCTGTCATCAACAATTGGAACTGGAAACGTGTGAATTTCAAGAACATAACACAGTTGCAGACATAGACCCTGATCATTTCCTTTCTTCTATGGTAAACACATGTAATTATTTCACTCAAGAGCAGTATGAAAATGTAAAATCGGAATGCAGACTGTCAATTATACATTTTAATAGCCAAAGTTTGTATGCGAAGTTTGACTCTGTCAAAGACTTCTTGCAGGGTTTCACTCATCCCTTCAGTATTATTGCAATTTCTGAAACTTGGTTCAGTAATGAAGGGGGAATAAATTTAACACTTGAAGGTTATGAACTAACATATCTAAACAGAGAAGATAAAACTAGGGGTGGAGTTGCTTTTTTTATTCACCAGTCAATTAAATTTGATGTAGTAAGAAGTATGACATTGGCTGTACATGGAATAATGGAATGTTTAACTGTGGAAATTTATAATGAAAAAAAGAAAAATGTGTTTGTGAGCTGTGTATATCGAACACCAGGTACAAGTATTGAGATTTTCAGCGAATGGATGGAGAAGCTATTTTCACCTGTGAATCAAAAAACACTATTCATATGTGGTGATTTCAACATAGATTTGCTAAACCCGACTAAACAAAATAACATTGAGGACTTCACTGACACAATGTACAGTTTGTCTTTTTACCCCATCAATAACAAAACCGAGCAGAATCGCATCTCACAGCGCCACAATTATTGACAACATATTCACTAATATCATGTTAAATCAAACAACTAGTGGCCTGTTTATATCTGATATCTCTGATCATCTACCTGTTTTTACTCTGTATGACTGTGACTTTAAGAACATAAAACACCCCATAGAAGTTATCTCTAAACGAATAAGAAATGACGAAACAATCAACAACCTGAACAACAGTTTAGCCCGACAGGATTGGAGTGCTGTATATGGAGAAACGGATGTGGACAGTGCTTATAGTAAGTTCCTAGATATATTCATTTCCTTATATGATAAAAACTGCCCAGTAAAAGAATTCTATTCAAGGCCAAAACATAAACTTAGACCTTGGCTTACAAAAGGGATAATCAATGCTTGTAAAAAGAAGAATAACCTCTATAAATTAATTATTAAATCAAAAACAAAAGAAGCGGAACAAAAATATAAGTTGTACAAAAACAAACTAACTGACGTCATAAGAACAAGCAAACAGCTATACTACAGAAAAAAATTAAACGAAAGCAAAAGCAATATAAAAGAAACTTGGAATGTTCTTAATGGTTTAATCAAAAGTGGTTCCTCTAAGTTAACATATCCGGATTACTTCATTGACAAAAATGGTGGAAATCACAACATGATTAATATAGTAAACAGCTTCAATAATTTTTTTGTAAATATCGGCCCTGAGTTGGCTGCAACAATTTCAAATCATGGAACGAATGAATTAAACCTTATTAAGAACAATCCATCGTCACTGTTTCTCTTGGCAACAGATGAGCAGGAGGTTATAAATACAGTACTGAAATGTAAAAATAAGTTCTCTACCGACTATTACAATATTGACATGTTCTTAGTAAAAAACGTAATTTTCAATATTGCAAAACCGTTCACTTATATTTGTAATTTATCATTTCGGTCTGGCCGTTTCCCAAACAAAATGAAAATCGCAAAAGTAATTCCGGTATTCAAAAACGGGAACAAACACTGTTTCACAAATTATAGACCGATTTCACTATTGCCACAATTTTCTAAAATTCTTGAAAAACTCTTTGACTCTCGACTTGATAAGTTCCTAGAGAAACATAACATAATAAATGATGGTCAGTATGGTTTTAGAGCCAAGCGAACCACCTCAATGGCTCTAATGGAAGCCACTGAAGAAATTACTACTGCACTGGATCAGAAAAAAATTGCAGTTGGTGTCTTCATTGATCTCAAAAAAGCATTCGACACAATCAATCACTTCATCTTAGTAGATACACTGGAAAAATACGGGGTTAGAGGTGTAGCTGGGGACTGGATTAAAAGCTATTTGACAGGAAGGGTACAGTTTGTAAAAATGGGGAAGCATATATCCGAGCAACTTGGCATTGTTTGTGGTGTCCCCCAGGGATCCGTCTTAGGGCCGAAACTATTTAATGTGTATATCAATGATATTTTTAACGTATCTCAATCCCTAAAACTCATTCTTTTTGCGGATGACACGACCATATTCTATAGTAGTAATGATTACAATGAACTTGTAAAAACTGTGAACAAGGAACTCAATAAAATAAAAACCTGGATGGATATAAATAAACTGTCTCTAAATATAAGTAAAACTAAAGTAATGATGTTTGGTAATTCTACAACAAAGTCATTTCAGCAAATAGTTATTGAAGGTACTGAAATTGAAAATGTTTGCGAGAATAAATTTTTAGGTATTGTAATTGATAATAAATTAACTTGGAAAGCACATATTAAACATATAAAAGCAAAAATATCCAAAAGCCTCTATATTATAAATAAAGTAAAACAATGCCTTGATGCACATGCCCTCTGTACTCTGTATTGTACGCTGGTACTCCCATACCTCACATATTGTGTGGAGGTGTGGGGGAACACTTACCAGTGCACAATAAATCCCCGAGTCATAATGCAGAAACGAGCTGTGCGGATCATACACAAGGTTAGTTTTTTAGAACATACTCACAATCTTTTTATTCTGTCTAAGTTATTAAAATTCAATGATCTTGTGAAATATAACACACTAATTATTCTGCATAAAGCATTTAATAAAACATTGCCAAATAATATACAGAAGTTTTTCAAATTAAAAGAGACAGTTCATAATTTAAGAGGGTATGGAAATTTCAAAATACCAAAAACAAAATCTACCCGTAAACGTTTTTGTGTATCGGTATGTGGGGTTAAGTTGTGGAACAACCTGGGCACTCAACACAAGCAATGCCAAAATGTTCATAGATTCAAACTCCAATATCAACGTACAGTTTGGTTGCAGTATATAGAATATAGGTCTTGAATTCACATTAACATTACTGAGTGTGTTTTGTTGTTTCTTTAATAATCCAGGTATACTGTTCATTTCCACTGTTGGTATACTTGTATACAATCTGTATATGCTATCAGTTACCAATGGTAACGCCACCTTGTTTCAAATTTTTCGTTATGTAGATCCAAATCAATGAGTTATTAGTTTCCATGTGTATATACGACTACGGAAGTGAGCAATTTTTTTTTTTTTCTGACTATATTATGTTAAGGATAATTGGGGGTGGGATTAAATAAGTTTTCTTCTTCCCACTCCCTTTCAGGCATAATGAAATCTTCTGTTATTCCGTTATTTGTTACATTGTTTATTGTTTTTGTTAATTTGTTTCCTTTCCTTTACCCTGTGCATTATTGTCCAGCAATTGCCTGAAATGAACAAAATAAATGAAAAAAAAAAAAAAATGCAAAATTATAAGTTTCTGCACAAAAACTGCAGAAATGTATGATATAGTGGCTAAATATCAGAGCCAAAGGCTGCATTGCATACAGATTCCTGTAGTGGAAATTAAAAGTATTTTAAAGTCAGATTCCTTTCAAATAAGTTATAAACCTACTTATTATAGTTTTGGCATAGGTTGGTCTCCAAATGGCCAAATGAAGGGTTCTCCTGGTTCTATCCAAAGTAAACTCTATAAAATCTGTGTGCTTTATGCTGATCTCATGAAACCTGATCCAGTTGTAGTCCAGGAGCTGCTGAATGCAGTCAGCGGCAGCTTTATGGCTGCTTCATTGTTATCATGGTGTTTTTCAGTATGGAATCTGGAAAAAAAAAACAGGCGAGAGTAAAGTTTCATTTTTTCCCTCTACTTTATCAAAATGTGCTCAGGCATGTTAAAATGCACAGTGTTGTTGACAGATATTGATGGATTTCACAATGTTTTGGGGCATTTTCAATAGAATTAAAAGCAACGCGCCAAATATCGTGATAATATCGTGAATCGTGATATTTTGGGCCACCAATATCGTGATATCAAATTTTCATATCGGCACATGCCTAGTCTACAGTGTTTCCTGCAGGATAAAAGTTTAGCCAGGGGGGAACGTACGTTGCCGAGCGGGGGGGGGGGGGGGCGATGCCGAGCAGTGCGCTGCTCACACGGAGTGTCCAAGCGCCGCCGCTGCTGCTCCGCAGTGCGCAACTGCTAATTAGCCGCAAACGCGGCGCTATTTATTTATTTTTTTTCCTGTCCGTTGTTGGGTGCTGCTGAATTTATCGCGGGCCGGGCGCCCGGACTGAAAAGGTCTGGCAGAAACCCTCATGGGATGATTGTATTTTCACTGACCTGCTGCAGTGACGCTGCTCTGATAGTAAACCTGCTACGTCTTGGTGTAGCACACGATGTGCTGTTATGCTAGGATAACTCCGATGCTCCACAGACAGGCTGCACTATGTTTTCGTTTCAACTTGCAGTGATCCCACACTTTGCGTCCCAAAACGCTTCCTATTATTATTATTATGGTAGAAAACGTTCACCCCTTGCCCCGTGTGGCAGATAACCCCGCTATTTACTCGCCAAACAGAAAATTCATCTGCCGTTGGCGGATGTTAATTTCGGACGTTGGTGGTGATTCTAACTTTTTGCGCTATTCCCCGATCAGCTGATGATTCCGTGGAGCACCCAACCTTACCATCTGAAATAACTTTTATAGCTAACACAGAATAAACACAGGACACTGAAAAGTTCTAGCTTACCGCTTCTGCAAAACAGCACCGTGCAAAACGCCGTCGGCAGACAGAGACTGGAGGATTTGTCTTCTTCTGACCCGGAAAAAGAAATAATTCCCACTGCTGCCTGGCGACTTCGTCTTCAGGAAAGCCAAATAAAACTGCCTTTCCAGGATGTCCAAATAAATATTTTCTGGGAGCCATGTTCTCTGGATCTAACACCAACACACACACCAGGCACAGAGAACCAGGGCCGGGTCTCAGCATGACCATATAAGGAAGTCTGGATCACATCAACGTCACACCGGTCCGGCTTGAAAACCCTCAGAGAACCAGAGCCTTCACAGCCAGGAAGAACTGTTTTCAGGGCTTGCGGGAAAAGACATGAACCGCATTACTGGACACTGTGGTGTCGTTTCACATTGGTATCAGACAGTTTAATAGTGTTTACAGGTTTAAAGAAGGTCCACTGATCAACGTCTCCTTTAAAGCACCAACAAAGCAAGACAAGGAGCCCGTTACAAAGCCAGCAGTGAGACGGTGTGGGGACGCTTCACGGAATCGGCACAGCGGCTGGCCCCGCTGGTGACCCCCGCTGGTGACCCCCGCTGGTGACCCCCGCTGGTGACCCCCGCTGGTGAGCGGCTACCTATCACTTTGGATTTCCATGTTTTTTTTCCGTTTGCCTTTGTTCTGTGCTTAGTATTATGAAGTTGCATAGCCATAATATTGCTCCCTCTATTACACCACTTCAGACTGAAAAGACAAGCGTGGATCGCCTGAACAGCATCCCCAGCAAGGATGGAGGCATTCTCTGATGTCGAAGATTCTACTTCCAGCACTCAGGATGAAGTGACCAAACACGTCAGCTTCAAGACAAAGAAGGTGGAGAAGTTCGACATTCTCAGCTGGCGGCAGCAGCACGCATCAGTCTTCCCAGACTTGGCAGACATTGCTCCTTCCATCTTGTCAATTCCAGCTTCAAGTGCAGCCAGTGAGCGAGACGTTTCCGCAGCTGGATTAGTGATCCGAGAGCGCAGAAGAAAAACCAGGGACGGTGGCTGACGTTCTTTTTCTGCAAAGCAATTTAAAGAGAACCTGAGTCGCAAGCTAGCTTCAAAGTGGCTGGACGCTGACGGCAGCTCTGCATTAGCTCGTTGGCTGCAGTGCATCCTGGTCTCACTCCTGCCCTGGCTGCCACTAAAAGAAAAAGAGTATTCTTTTACATTTGGCTGATCTTTTTTCTTCGAGTGTTTGGGGTTTACCGTGGTGGGACTGCTGAACGTCCGCCAGAGACCTCTCACCCAGGACATCCTCACTGACCGGAAGCTGGACTTTCTGTTTAGCTGAAACCCGGCAGCAGCCTGACGACGACACTCCACTGAACGAATCCGCTCCGCCTGGCTTTGTTTATGCCTGCCGTCGCCGTGGAAACGGGCGCGGAGGTGGGATCGCGACACTTCATCGCCAGAAGGGGAAAGTCCTCCCCGTGTCCGTGCCTCCACTGAATGTCTGGTTTGTAAGTTTCCTGGTCCCCCCCCACTGTAACCGCCACTGTTTACCCCCCCCCCCCCCCCCCCCCCACTGTAACCGCCACTGTCCCCCCCCCCCCCCCACCCGTCCCCTAACCTCATCCATTTTCTGGACTTAATCTGCTGCTCTGGCCTCGCTCCCTCCAGCTGCTCTGCTCATGAGCTCCCCGTCACGGACCACTTCCTGCTCACCGTCAGCGCCACCCCCCCCCCCTCCACATCAAGCCCCCCGTCTCATCTCCTTCTGGAATATAAAGGACATGAACCCTGGCGCTCTCTCCACCAGCCTCGACTCCGTCTCCATCCCGGACCCCCTCCAGCCCTGCAGACCTGTCTCCCTCTACAGCAGCCTTCAGGACATTCTGCTCTCTCTCGCCCCAGTCGGACCCGTCAGGCCTCTCTCTCCCCCTCTGGCCCCGGTCACCGCTGAGCTCCCACAGACCGAAGCCAGGGTCTGCACCTCGAGCGTCTCACCGGCCATGAGGACACGGACAATAACGTCCTCTTCTTTACAAGGACTCCAGAAACCCTATCCAAATCCATCTCTCACCCCGGCCTCGCTTCGCGCAACGACGGAACCTGAAGAGCACTCCTCTCTCCGCTCAGCAGAGTCACTCAACCATCAGACCCCCCCACCATCTGGTTCCTCTGGCTTCCTGAGGCTCCATGATGCAGTTTTTCAATCAACAGAATCAACACATCCACCAGAACCCATGCTGGACAGGCCCCCCCCCCCCCCCCCCCCCTCGCCCGTCCTGACATTAGATCTTGTTTCACTGCAGACTTCCTCCAGCTACCAGCCATCCAGCTGAAATCCTCCTGGTTGACCTAAGCCCCCCCCCCCCCCATCGCCGGCTCTCTGGCCTCCCCCCCCCCCTCAGGGCAGGAAGTCTGGCCGTCCGTCCGCGGCAGCACTCTCTCCTTCCAGGGCATCACTCGGTCCGCTTACCTTCACCTCCGCAGCACGGATGTTCCTCCGTCCGTCCCTCCCGTCCTGCCATCGTCCTCATCCACAGCCTCCTGACGTCCCGCATCCACTACTGTAACGTCTCCTCTTCTGCCCCCGAGAAAACCACTCCGCAGACTTCAGCTGGTCCAGAATCCAGCTGGCCGAGTCACTCAAACACCCCTCCTCACCCCACATCACCCCTCCTCACCCCACATCACCCCTCCTCACCCCACATCACCCCACATCACCCCTCCTCACCCCTCCTCACCCCACATCACCCCTCCTCACCCCACATCACCCCACATCACCCCTCCTCACCCCACATCACCCCTCCTCACCCCACATCACCCCACATCACCCCTCCTCACCCCACATCACCCCTCCTCACCCCTCCTCACCCCACATCACCCCACATCACCCCTCCTCACCCCACATCACCCCTCCTCACCCCACATCACCCCTCCTCACCCCACATCACCCCTCATCACCCCTCCTCACCCCACATCACCCCTCCTCACCCCACATCACCCCTCATCACCCCACATCACCCCTCCTCACCCCTCCTCACCCCACATCACCCCTCCTCACCCCACATCACCCCTCCTCACCCCACATCACCCCTCCTCACCCCTCCTCACCCCTCCTCACCCCACATCACCCCTCCTCACCCCACATCACCCCTCATCACCCCACATCACCCCTCCTCACCCCACATCACCCCTCCTCACCCCACATCACCCCTCCTCACCCCACATCACCCCTCCTCACCCCTCCTCACCCCACATCACCCCTCCTCACCCCACATCACCCCTCCTCACCCCACATCACCCCTCATCACCCCACATCACCCCTCCTCACCCCACATCACCCCTCCTCACCCCACATCACCCCTCATCACCCCTCCTCACCCCACATCACCCCTCCTCACCCCACATCACCCCTCCTCACCCCACATCACCCCTCATCACCCCACATCACCCCTCCTCACCCCTCCTCACCCCACATCACCCCTCCTCACCCCACATCACCCCACATCACCCCTCCTCACCCCACATCACCCCTCCTCACCCCACATCACCCCACATCACCCCTCCTCACCCCACATCACCCCTCCTCACCCCACATCACCCCTCATCACCCCACATCACCCCTCCTCACCCCACATCACCCCTCATCACCCCTCCTCACCCCACATCACCCCTCCTCACCCCACATCACCCCTCCTCACCCCACATCACCCCTCATCACCCCACATCACCCCTCCTCACCCCACATCACCCCTCCTCACCCCACATCACCCCTGCTCACCCCACATCACCCCTCCTCACCCCACCTCACCCCACATCACCCCTCATCACCCCACATCACCCCTCATCACCCCACATCACCCCTCCTCACCCCACATCACCCCACATCACCCCTCATCACCCCACATCACCCCTCCTCATCCCTCCTCACCCCACATCACCCCTCCTCACCCCACATCACCCTTCCTCACCCCACATCACCCCACATCACCCCACATCACCCCTCCTCACCCCACATCACCCCTCATCACCCCTCCTCACCCCACATCACCCTCCTCACCCCACATCACCCCACATCACCCCTCCTCACCCCACATCACCCCTCCTCACCCCACATCACCCCTCCTCACCCCTCCACACCCCACATCACCCCTCCTCACCCCACATCACCCCTCCTCACCCCCATCCTCCAGCGCTGCACTGGCTCCCGGTCAAGCTCAGAATTACAGTCAAAATCCTCCTGAACACCTTTAAGGCCATCAACAGCCTGGCCCCCCCACATCTGTGTGGCCCCCCCACATCTGTGTGCCCCCCCCCACATCTGTGTGGCCCCCCCACATCTGTGTGGCCCCCCCACAGCTCCACTCCAGGGCGCTCCCTCAGATCCCCCCCCCCCAGGCCTTCAGCCGCTCTGCCCCCCCACTCTGGAACTCTCCCCACACTGATCAACCAGTAATATTCCGCTTTCATGTTGAAATTTTTTTTTTTCTTTTAATGTAAAAGGGACTTTTATTTTGAAGGAGTTTGGGATTTTATTGTGAAAAGTTAGGCTCTATCATTGAACTCTCTGTCCCTCTTCCAGTCCAGACTCAAACCCACCTGATCAGATCTGCATCCTGCAGAGCCCTGACCCGAGACCCTCTGCTCCTCACGCCGTCTTCTGCTGTGTTGATACTTATTTTACTTTATTTATTCTTGTTACTGTTCTTATCGTTGCTGTTTTAATCTTGTAAAGTGTCCTTGAGTTCCTTGAGAGGCGCTTTGAAATAAAATGTATTATTATTATTATTATCATGATTATTATCATTACTATCATGATGACTTCCTATGATGGCTGCAGGTCAGGTTACGGGTCGGGTTACAGGTCGGGTTACGGGTCGGGTTACAGGTCGGGTTACGGGTCGGGTTACAGGTCGGGTTACGGGTCGGGTTACAGGTTGGGTTACGGGTCGGTTTACAGGTCGGGTTACAGGTCGGCTTACGGGTCGGGTTACAGGTCGGGTTACAGGTCGGCTTACGGGTCGGGTTACAGGTCGGGTTACGAATCGGGTTACAGGTCGGGTTACGGGTCGGGTTACAGGTCGGGTTACAGGTCGGCTTAAGGGTCGAGTCACAGGTCGGGTTACGGGTCGGGTTACAGGTCGGCTTACAGGTCGGGTTACGAATCGGGTTACAGGCCGGGTTACGGGTCGGGTTACAGGTCGGGTTACAGGTCGGCTTAAGGGTCGAGTCACAGGTCGGGTTACGGGTCGGGTTACAGGTCGGCTTACAGGTCGGGTTACAGGTCGGCTTACAGGTCGGGTTACAGGTCGGGTTACAGGTCGGGTTACAGGTCGGGTTACAGGTCGGGTTACGGGTCGGGTTACGGGTCGGGTTACAGGTCGGGTTACAGTTCAGCTTATGGGTAAGGTTACAGGTCGGGTTACAGGTCGGGTTACGGGTCGGGTTACGGGTCGGGTTACAGGTCAGCTTATGGGTAGGGTTACAGGTCGGGTTACAGGTCGGGTTACGGGTCGGTTACAGGTCGGGTTACGGGTAGGGTTACGGGTCGGGTTACGGGTCGGCTTACGGGTCGGGTTACGGGTCGGCTTACGGGTGGGGTTACGGGTCGGGTTACAGGTCGGCTTACGGGTGGGGTTACGGGTCGGGTTACAGGTCGGGTTACGAATCGGGTTACAGGTCGGGTTACGGGTCGGGTTACAGGTCGGGTTACAGGTCGGCTTAAGGGTCGAGTCACAGGTCGGGTTACGGGTCGGGTTACAGGTCGGCTTACAGGTCGGGTTACGAATCGGGTTACAGGCCGGGTTACGGGTCGGGTTACAGGTCGGGTTACAGGTCGGCTTAAGGGTCGAGTCACAGGTCGGGTTACGGGTCGGGTTACAGGTCGGCTTACAGGTCGGGTTACAGGTCGGCTTACAGGTCGGGTTACAGGTCGGGTTACAGGTCGGGTTACGGGTCGGGTTACGGGTCGGGTTACGGGTCGGGTTACAGGTCGGGTTACAGGTCGGGTTACAGTTCAGCTTATGGGTAGGGTTACAGGTCGGGTTACAGGTCGGGTTACGGGTCGGGTTACAGGTCAGCTTATGGGTAGGGTTACAGGTCGGGTTACAGGTCGGGTTACGGGTCGGTTACAGGTCGGGTTACGGGTAGGGTTACGGGTCGGGTTACGGGTCGGCTTACGGGTGGGGTTACGGGTCGGGTTACAGGTCGGCTTACGGGTGGGGTTACGGGTCGGGTTTCAACGGGTCGGGTTTCAACGGGTCGGATCGGGTCGCGGTACTCATCGGGCTGATGCTCGGGTTTGAGGTTCGGCTGCAGGTTTGTTCGTCCCCGGGTCGGCCCGGGGCGGGTCTTGAAAATTGGACCCGTGCAGGACTCTGGTGTGTGTGTGCATGGTGTGTGTGGGCGTGTGTGTGTGGCGTGTGTGTGTGTGGTTGTGTGGTGTGCTTGTGTGTGTGTGTGTGTGTGTGTGTGTGTGTGTGTGTGTGTGGTGTGTGTGCGCGTGGTGTGTGGTGTTCTTGTGTGTGTGAGTGCGCGTGGTGTGTGTGTGTGTGTGTGTGGTGTGTGTGTGTGTGGTGTGTGTGTGTGCGTGGTGTGTGTGTGTGTGTGTGTGTGTGTGTCTGTGTGTGTTGTGTGTGTGTGTGTGTCTGTGTGTGTTGTGTGTGTGTGTGTGTCTGTGTGTGTTGTGTGTGTGTGTGTGTGTGTCTGTGTGTGTTGTGTGTGTGTGTGTCTGTGTGTGGTGTGTGTGTGTGTGTGTGTGTGCTCACCTGCAGGATCACGCTGTCCGGCTGGTTGAAGTTCGGCGAACTTGTTCGAGCATTTCCAGTTTTCTCAGGAGTCGAAGGCCAAAGACCGAGTAACTTCCTGCCACAGGTCAACACACTACACACACACACACACACACACACACACACACACACACACACACACACACACACACACACACACAGTCCGTCGTCAGGCTGTCAAAGGCTGCAGAAGTACCAGTAGCAGTACCAGTAGTACCGGTAGTACCAGTAGCAGTAGTACCAGCAGTACCAGTAGTACCGGTAGTACCAGTAGCAGTACCAGTAGCAGTACCAGCAGTACCAGTAGTACCAGCAGTACCAGTAGCAGTAGTACCAGCAGTACCAGTAGTACCAGTAGCAGTACCAGTAGTACCAGCAGTACCAGCAGTACCAGTAGTACCAGCAGTACCAGTAGCAGTACCAGCAGTACCAGTAGCAGTACCAGCAGTACCAGTAGTACCAGTAGCAGTACCAGCATTACCAGTAGCAGTACCAGCAGTACCAGCAGTACCAGTAGCAGTACCAGTAGCAGTACCAGTAGTACCAGTAGCAGTACCAGCAGTACCAGTAGCAGTACCAGCAGTACCAGTAGCAGTACCAGCAGTACCAGTAGTACCAGCAGTACCAGTAGCAGTACCAGCAGTACCAGTAGCAGTACCAGTAGTACCAGCAGTACCAGCAGGACTCACTGTCTGAAGCTGAACAGCGGCATGGTCACCCAGCCCAGAGGCTCCACGCTGCGGCGCTGCCTGCTCTTCTCCTCTGCTCCACCGGGGGGCGGCAGACCGCTGGCGTACAGGGTCACCGTCAGCTGAGACTCCCGGGGCAGCTGGTTGATCTGCACCGGGAAGCACACCCTGGGGGGGGGACGGGGGGGACAGGGGGGACGGTCAGGACGTGGTCCTCTGGAGCTGGATCTTCATCTCAGGTGATCCGAGTCCTGAAGACCCCTGAGACCAGCAGAGGACCAGGGACTGGACAGAGACACGGGGGTCCTTCTGTGGGCCACATGGACAGAGCTGACCACAGAGTCTCTGGTCCGTCCTCGGTCCTCCTGCTGCTGGACTGGTCTGCTGAACCATCAGGTCCTCCTCTCCTCTCTGAGCCGGCCTCTCAGGTTCTT
>NW_021941246.1:27500-62182 GCF_902148845.1 Salarias fasciatus
CAACACTGACAAGACGACACTGATGCTGATTTCAAACAATAAGAAGGTGCTTCAAGCTGCCCCCCCCTGTTTAGGCTTGAGGGAAATGTCACAGAAGTGGTTCAGGTGTACAGACATCTTGGGTCTTGCTTGCCGAGGGCCTCTGCTTCAAGACACACATTGAAAATCTTGTGAAGAAACTGAAACTCACATTGGGTTTTTTCTTCAGGAATAAATTTAGTTTTTCTTTCAATGTGAAAAAGCGGCTTGTCACTGCAACATTTTTATCAGTTTTAGATTATGGAGACCTGCTGTACATGAAGGCCTCAGCTCAATGTCTTCAGAAGATTGACACCGTTTATCGTGTCTCACTGAGGTTTATTACACCTGCAGAGCTCTGACTCGTCATTGTGATCTGTATTGTCGTGTGGGACGGACGCCTTTGTCCACCAGGAGGTTGGGACATTGGGACATTTTTATTTTCAAGGCCATGCGTGGTCGACTGCCCTCCTACATCTGCAACTTAATCACACGAAGAAGTGTTGATTCTTACGGCTCGCGGTCAAATGATCGTTTGTTGCTCTGTGATCCTTTTGCCAGAACAGAACTGGAGGAAGAGCTTCATCCTCTCTGCTCCCACTGCAGGAACATGCTGCAAACAAACTGGAGATGAACCGAGCTCATCCCACATCTAAAGCCAGACGGAGCTCCTGAAACGGACTCTTTAAATAGTAATTGTTTCAGGTAATTTGATTTGGACATTGTTTGATGTTTTGATTGTAACAGTTGTAACTTGCTGCCTCTGGACCAGGACTCCCTGGAAAACAGGCTCCGAGTCTCAGCAGGACTCTCCTGCTGAAATCAAGGTTCAGGAAAATAAATAACGGCCCACACAGCTGCAGGACAGTGGAGGACAGTGGGGGACAGTGGGGGACAGTGGAGGACAGTGCAGGACAGTGGGGGACAGTGGGGGACAGTGGAGGACAGTGGAGGACAGTGCAGGACAGTGGGGGACAGTGGGGGACAGTGGAGGACAGTGCAGGACAGTGGGGGACAGTGGGGGACAGTGGGGGACAGTGGAGGACAGTGCAGGACAGTGGGGGACAGTGGGGGACAGTGGAGGACAGTGGGGGACAGTGCAGGACAGTGGGGGACAGTGCAGGACAGTGGAGGACAGTGCAGGACAGTGGGGGACAGTGGGGGACAGTGCAGGACAGTGGGGGACAGTGCAGGACAGTGGAGGACAGTGCAGGACAGTGGGGGACAGTGCAGGACAGTGGGGGACAGTGGGGGACAGTGGGGGACAGTGGAGGACAGTGGGGGACAGTGCAGGACAGTGGAGGACAGTGCAGGACAGTGGGGGACAGTGCAGGACAGTGGGGGACAGTGCAGGACAGTGGAGGACAGTGCAGGACAGTGGGGGACAGTGCAGGACAGTGGAGGACAGTGCAGGACAGTGGGGGACAGTGCAGGACAGTGGGGGACAGTGGAGGACAGTGCAGGACAGTGGGGGACAGTGGGGGACAGTGGAGGACAGTGCAGGACAGTGGAGGACAGTGCAGGACAGTGGGGGACAGTGGGGGACAGTGGAGGACAGTGCAGGACAGTGGGGGACAGTGGGGGACAGTGGGGGACACCCTGAGCAGCAGAGTCTTCCAGGGTCTTACCGGATCTGCAGAGACTGGTCTCTGGTTCTTGTTGCTCCTGGGAGGGGGGGCGTAGGTCCGGGGGGGCACCTGAGGGGGGAGGGTCTTACTCCGGGCCACGGGCTTCCCTGATTGGCCGGCGCCGGCGCCGCGGTGCAGCTGGGCCAGCGAGTCGCAGCTCAGCCGGCCGGTGGTCACCTTGGGGGGGTCCTCGGCGGCCGTGAAGACGTTGACGTCCCGGGAGGACGTGGACGCCCGGGGGGACATGGAGCGGGTCTCCGGTCCCGGCGGGGGGGGGGCGGGGTTTCTTGGTGGGACGGCAGGCGGGACGTCGTCCGGCGGGTCAGAAAAGCCTTTGGCCACAAACCCTGACTCGGGTCTGGGGGGGTCTCTGAGGGGGTCTCTGAGGGGGTCTCGGGGGGGGCCGGACTCTGGACCCGACTCTGTGACGAGACCCCCGGGAGGAAGAGGGGCCCTGGCTGGGACGGACGGGGGGGACCGGGACCGGGACCCCGGGGGCAGCGGCAGGGGGCGCTCCACGGGGGGCTTGAGGGTCCTGGCCCGGGTCTGGGGGGGGTCGGCACTCTTCTCCTGTCTGAGCCGGGACAGGGCGTCGTACTCCATCTGCAGGGCCTCGGCCAGGACCAGCTCCTTCTGACTGAGACCCAGACCCCCCAGGCAGTCCCAGCCCCCCGGATCCGCATGGACCCCCTGGACCATCTGACCCCCCTGGACCCCCGCCTCCTGGGGGGGAGGAGCTGACATGGTTCCTCAGCGGAGGACGAGCCGCGACGAGGACTGAAGACGAAACATGGACCTGCTGGACAAGAGCTGAGGACACGAGAGACGTCTGATTAGAGACAGACGGGAGACAGAGAGACAGAGAGACAGAGAGACGGGAGACAGAGAGACAGAGAGACAGAGAGACGGGAGACAGAGAGACAGAGAGACAGAGACACAGAGAGACGGGAGACAGAGAGACAGAGACAGAGAGACAGGAGGCAGAGAGACGGGAGGCAGAGAGACATGAGACACAGAGACAGAGAGACGGGAGACAGAGAGACAGAGACACAGAGAGACGGGAGACAGAGAGACAGAGACAGAGAGACAGGAGGCAGAGAGACGGGAGACAGAGACACAGAGAGACGGGAGACAGAGACACAGAGAGACGGGAGACAGAGAGACAGAGAGACGAGAGGCAGAGAGACAGAGAGACGGGAGACAGAGAGACAGAGAGATGGGAGACAGAGAGACAGAGAGACAGAGACAGAGAGACAGAGAGACGGGAGACAGAGAGACGGGAGACAGAGAGACGGGAGACAGAGACACAGAGAGACGGGAGACAGAGAGACAGAGAGACGAGAGGCAGAGAGACGGGAGACAGAGAGACGGGAGACAGAGAGACGGGAGACAGGGAGACAGATGGGAGACAGAGAGACAGAGAGACAGAGAGACGGGAGACAGAGAGACAGGAGGCAGAGAGACAGAGAGACAGAGAGACGGGAGACAGGGAGACAGATGGGAGACAGGTGACATACATGAGAAAGAGAGACAGGAGACGGAGAGAAGACAGACAGGTGACTGCTGCATGCAGAACCCTCAGAACCCTCAGAACCCTCAGAACCAGGACTCGGTGGTTCCGTGTCTCTGCCTCCAGCTGGGACAGTGTGGGTCCTCCGGTTCCGGACCGGGAGGGGGGCAGCCCCGCCCTCCGCCCCCCGGCCCGTCGTTGCGGGACCAGCACTCAGGCTGGACCGGGGCCGGAGGTCTGGACAGAGACACGGACAGGGTACCGGGTCAGAGTCCGGCCCACCGCGGGTCCCTCTTACCTCAGAGTCCGGCCGCTGGACGTGGCTCCGCTGGCGGCTCGTCACGGTCCGCTCCGGTCCGCTCCGGTCCGCTCCGGTCTGGTCCGGTCCGGTCCGGCTCGGCTCGGCTCCGCGGGGCCCGCAGTGATGCTCTTTGAACCGGGCTGTGGCGAGCTGCTCCGGTCTGCATTAGCGCATGCGCAATCCCAACGGCACGGAACCATGTAGCACTTCCGGTGGGATTTTCATAAGAAAAGCCCCCGCTGCGGGGGGGGGGGGGGGGGGGGGGGGGGGGGGTTTGACAGAAGCGCACGATGGTAAATGGTAAATGGTCTACACTTATATAGCGCTTTTACACTGCATTGACAGAGCCCAAAGCGCTTTACACTGCATTAGCATTCACCCATTCACACTCACATTCACACACCAGTGGAGGCGGCTGCCATGCAAGGCGCTCAGTCCACCCACTGGGGGCAATTTAGGGTTCAGTGTCTTGCCCAAGGACACTTCGACATGCAGACAGGGGGAGAGGAATCGAACTAACAACCTCATGATTGCAAGACGACTGCTCTCCCCACTGAACCACAGCCGCCCCGATGCAGCATGCTGAAGCTCAACAGACCAACACTTCTGATCAAACCCTCTGAGGTCCTGTAGACCTGGACCCTGGACCCTGGAGGGACGCTCTGTCTCTGTCCTGTGGGACGCTCTGTCTCCGTCCTATGGGGACACTCTGTCTCCGTCCTGTGGGACGCTCTGTCTCCATCCTGTCTCCGTCCTGTGGGACGCTCTGTCTCCGTCCTGTGGGACGCTCTGTCTCCGTCCTGTCTCCGTCCTGTGGGACACTCTGTCTCCGTCCTGTGGGACGCTCTGTCTCCGTCCTGTGGGACGCTCTGTCTCCGTCCTGTGGGGACGCTCTGTCTCT
This sequence comes from Salarias fasciatus, assembly GCF_902148845.1. Taxonomy (NCBI): domain Eukaryota; kingdom Metazoa; phylum Chordata; class Actinopteri; order Blenniiformes; family Blenniidae; genus Salarias; species Salarias fasciatus. Next base: position 31,859 of record NW_021941246.1, read on the forward strand.
GTCCTGTGGGACGCTCTGTCTCCGTCCTATGGGGACACTCTGTCTCCGTCCTGTGGGACGCTCTGTCTCCATCCTGTCTCCGTCCTGTGGGACGCTCTACTCCGTCCTGTCTCCATCCTGTGGGGACACTCTGTCTCCGTCCTGTGGGGACGCTCTGTCTCCATCCTGTCTCCGTCCTGTGGGACGCTCTGTCTCCGTCCTGTCTCCGTCCTGTGGGACGCTCTGTCTCCGTCCTGTCTCCGTCCTGTGGGACACTCTGTCTCCGTCCTGTGGGACGCTCTGTCTCCGTCCTGTCTCCATCCTGTGGGGACACTCTGTCTCCGTCCTGTGGGGACGCTCTGTCTCCGTCCTGTGGGGACACTCTGTCTCCGTCCTGTCTCCGTCCTGTGGGGACGCTCTGTCTCCGTCCTGTGGGACGCTCTGTCTCCGTCCTGTCTCCGTCCTGTGGGACGCTCTGTCTCCGTCCTGTGGGACGCTCTGTCTCCATCCTGTCTCCGTCCTGTGGGACGCTCTGTCTCCGTCCTGTCTCTGTCTCCGTCCTGTCTCCGTCCTGTGGGACGCTCTGTCTCCGTCCTGTCTCCGTCCTGTGGGACGCTCTGTCTCCGTCCTGTCTCCGTCCTGTGGGACACTCTGTCTCCGTCCTGTCTCCGTCCTGTGGGACACTCTGTCTCCGTCCTGTCTCCGTCCTGTGGGACGCTCTGTCTCCGTCCTGTCTCCGTCCTGTCTCCGTCCTGTGGGACGCTCTGTCTCCGTCCTGTCTCCATCCTGTGGGACACTCTGTCTCCGTCCTGTCTCCGTCCTGTGGGACGCTCTGTCTCCGTCCTGTGGGACGCTCTGTCTCCGTCCTGTCTCCATCCTGTGGGACGCTCTGTCTCCGTCCTGTGGGGACGCTCTGTCTCCGTCCTGTGGGACGCTCTGTCTCCGTCCTGTCTCCGTCCTGTGGGACGCTCTGTCTCCGTCCTGTGGGACGCTCTGTCTCCGTCCTGTCTCCGTCCTGTGGGACGCTCTGTCTCCGTCCTGTCTCCGTCCTGTGGGACGCTCTGTCTCCGTCCTGTCTCCGTCCTGTGGGACACTCTGTCTCCGTCCTGTCTCCGTCCTGTGGGACGCTCTGTCTCCGTCCTGTCTCCGTCCTGTGGGACACTCTGTCTCCGTCCTGTCTCCGTCCTGTGGGACGCTCTGTCTCCTTCCTGTCTCCGTCCTGTGGGACGCTCTGTCTCCGTCCTGTCTCCGTCCTGTGGGACACTCTGTCTCCGTCCTGTCTCCGTCCTGTGGGACGCTCTGTCTCCGTCCTGTCTCCGTCCTGTGGGACGCTCTGTCTCCGTCCTGTCTCTGTCTCCGTCCTGTCTCCGTCCTGTGGGACGCTCTGTCTCCGTCCTGTCTCCGTCCTGTGGGACGCTCTGTCTCCGTCCTGTCTCCGTCCTGTGGGACGCTCTGTCTCCGTCCTGTGGGACGCTCTGTCTCCGTCCTGTCTCCGTCCTGTGGGACACTCTGTCTCCGTCCTGTCTCCGTCCTGTGGGACGCTCTGTCTCCGTCCTGTCTCCGTCCTGTGGGACGCTCTGTCTCCGTCCTGTCTCCGTCCTGTGGGACGCTCTGTCTCCGTCCTGTCTCCGTCCTGTGGGACACTCTGTCTCCGTCCTGTCTCCGTCCTGTGGGACGCTCTGTCTCCGTCCTGTCTCCGTCCTGTGGGACGCTCTGTCTCCGTCCTGTCTCCGTCCTGTGGGACGCTCTGTCTCCGTCCTGTCTCCGTCCTGTGGGACGCTCTGTCTCCGTCCTGTCTCTGTCTCCGTCCTGTCTCCGTCCTGTGGGACGCTCTGTCTCCGTCCTGTCTCTGTCTCCGTCGTGTCTCCGTCCTGTGGGACGCTCTGTCTCCGTCCTGTCTCCGTCCTGTGGGACGCTCTGTCTCCGTCCTGTCTCCGTCCTGTGGGACGCTCTGTCTCCGTCCTGTCTCCGTCCTGTGGGACGCTCTGTCTCCGTCCTGTGGGACGCTCTGTCTCCGTCCTGTCTCCGTCCTGTGGGACGCTCTGTCTCCGTCCTGTCTCCGTCCTGTGGGACGCTCTGTCTCCGTCCTGTCTCCGTCCTGTGGGACGCTCTGTCTCCGTCCTGTCTCCGTCCTGTGGGACGCTCTGTCTCCGTCCTGTGGGACGCTCTGTCTCCGTCCTGTCTCCGTCCTGTGGGACGCTCTGTCTCCGTCCTGTCTCCGTTCCTGTGGGACGCTCTGTCTCCGTCCTGTCTCCGTCCTGTGGGACGCTCTGTCTCCGTCCTGTCTCCGTCCTGTGGGACGCTCTGTCTCCGTCCTGTCTCCGTCCTGTGGGACACTCCTCCAGGTAGAAATCAATGCATGCAGAGTTCTGAACACACACACAAACACACAAACGCTCAGTCTCGTATTTCTATCCTTGTGGGGACCTTCCATTGACTCCCATTCATGTCTAGCCCCTAACCCTGACCCTTACCCTAACCCTAACCCACACCACAACAAAGCCTAACCCTAAAGAAATGTTTTGACCTTTTACTTTTTTCAGTAACAACAACATGGTCAAGAAAACACTGTTTCTCCTACTTAGGACCGGAAAAAGGTCCCACAAGGCACGTCGTTCCACGTTTTGCTATCCTTGTGGGGACATTTGGCCCCAACAAGGATAGAAATACAAGAACACACACACACACCACACACACACACACACACACACACACACAAACACACACACACACACACACAACACACACACACACACACACACACACACCTCAACACCAACAACCACCACCACCTCCCTGAGAGACGGAGGGAGGGAGGCTGGGGGTTTATTTCCCAGCACAGAACCGACGCTGCCGCCACAGGAAGCCCCGCCCCCCAGTGGGAGCGCTGCCCCCCCCAGTGGACACCGCAGGAACAACACGCAGATGTTTGACTCAAACATCGGTAGGATGGAAGCTGTCCACACCAAGGAGGGACAGGAAGCTGTCATGTCAGGTCAGATGAAGGGAAAGTCTTTTCCCAGCATGCCCTGGGCTTGAGTGGATCTTCTTCCGTCGATGCTCCGCCCTGGAATTTAAAGCAACTTTTTCACCTCAATTCAATTCAATTCAGCTTTATTGATGAAGTGCCGATTACAACATGGTCGTTTCTAGACAGTCGTTCCAGAATCCCTGTGGGGGAACAGAGACTTGGCTGTGATTGGCCGGTCGCCGGTCCCTGCCCCCCTCTGCCCCCCTCTGCCCCCCTCTGTCCCCTGCCCCCCCCCCCCCGGTGTCTGTCCTGAAAACAGCACTTCGAGCCGACTACATCTGAAACAACAAGCCTGCTTTCCGGCTCTCATACGGAGGACAAGGAAAAAAGTGCGAACATGAAACCGTCGCCAGCGTTAGCCACGCCTCCCTGAGCGGCTCACCACGGCAGAGCCAGGAACAGGAAGAACCTTCGTCTGACGAGCGGGAAAAAGGAAACGGGAGTGGGACGCTCTCTGCGGGGGGTGAGGGGGACGTTTAGGACAGTGGGCTTCCGCAGGAGACCAGTAGGGGGAGCTCCAGAGCAGCAGCTGCACGGTTCTGCTTTAACTTCTACCGAAACTCTGGTTCTGTTGATGAATCTTTTGGCCGACTCTTGTTCGGATTACAAAGATCTTAAAGTTACTTTCTACAGATTTACTGTTACTGAAGTGTTGAAGTATTACTGAGTACTGAAGCTGGTGGAGATGTAATCGGATTACTGTCATCAGCAAATAGTACAGGTGAGAAATGACTGCGGGACACGGCTGAGACGGAAACATCAGAGGGCCCACAACCGAACCCTGAGGCACCCCATGTGGAATGTCCAATTTCCTCTCTGTCTCTGCACTCTCTGGACATCCTGTCCTCTGGACATTATGTCCTCTGGACCCTCTGGACACTCTGTCCTCTGGACCCTCTGGACCCTGTGGACCCCCTGTCCTCTGGACCCTGTGGACCCCCTGTCCTCTGGACCCTCTGGACCCTCTGGACCCCCTGTCCTGTGGACATTGGTTTTAGCCATCATTACAGGAACTGTCACCACATCAATGATACTTTTATTGGGATTATTGTTGAACTTCCTGGTCGCTAGTATCTGATTGGTCGATCCAGAGGCGATCAGCTCTTCCTGGATTTTCACCGACCAATCAGAGATGGAGCAGTTAGTGCTGAGTCATCAGTCAGACGTCTGTTAGCGGTCGCGCTAGCTGGGTTTTTATCATTAATAAGCAACTGTGGACACATCACGTCTGTCCACATCTGTCCACACAGTTTCCACTCAATGTCCACACAGTGTCCATTGAGTGTCCACACAGTGGACAAACAGCATCATCAGCATGTCCTTTTGCGTGTCTTCAGACTGTAAACAGGGTGTCCTCCATCCTTTTGAGTTCTCACTCTGCCAGTGTCTGATTGTGTGATGAAGCTGAGGACAGCAGTCTGTCCTCTGGAGGACGGGGTGTCTTCACACCATCTTCTCGTCTTTACAGATGGACGTCCGTCTCAGATTCTCCTTCACTTTGATGAACTCTGGAGCTCTGAGGTCCTGCTGCTGCTGCTGCTCCTGCTGTCTCTCCAGCTGAGGACAGACAGAGACAGAGACAGAGACAGACGTCACAGTCTCCACCTTCACTGCAGATATTCACACGAGGGGACCCAAAAGAAACCGGACTGTGGTTCTAACTTTTTATTTTTTTATTTTCACATTCAATCAACCCTGTCGCCTTCCCAGTCGTCTCCTTCGGCTGATCCGGCGCTGCAGCCGGGTTCCGCTGCTCAGGACAGTCAGCATGCTGCTGCAGAACGGTCCTCTTCAGGAGCTTCTTCCATTATTTTTTGCTCCTCTTCACGTCATCGAAGCTCCGCCCCTTCAGGTCCTGTTCATTGTTGGGAAGAGACAGAAGTCTGACGGGGCTGAATGGAGGGGACACGGCGGATGGGGCAGCAGGGCCATGCCGTTTCTCACCAGGAGCCGTTTTACCGCAGAGCACTGTGGGTAAAACCGTCCCCCCCCTCCCACAGCGCCGCCGCTTCAGCCGGACCGCCTCCCGCAGCGCCGCAGCAGGGAGGATCTTCCAGACAGCCTCCATCGTCCTCCAGCTGCCGTTCAGCTCCGGGACATGTCCACCCAGCCTGGTTCTGCTCCTGGTTCAGAGGCGCCGGACCGTTCTGGCAGCGACCCGCCTCAAGCCCAAATCCTCAGGAAGGATCCTCTGGCAGGAGCTCCAGGAGGTCCCCGTCTAACGCTCCATCTCATCGATGGTCCTGCGTCGATCTGCCATCACCACAGCTTCCATTTTGCGGACATTGTCCTCTGTGCGGGAGGCGGAGGGTCGGCCGGAGCGAGGCGAGTCTTCATGGACATCTGACCACTCTTACAGCGCCCATGGACCATGTTCTCCCCAGAGCCTCATCTTTGTACGCAGTCTGGATAGGGTGACCACCTGCTAATGAGCCCAACGGGGGACAAGGGGTATGATTCTGAGGGACAACGTGGGACAGGCGCCCGGCGTGGCGGCGCCCCCAGCCAGCGGGCAGACTCGCTCACTGATTCTGGTTTACCAGGTTCCAGGAGATCCCTCTTTCCATGGCATGGTAGAGTTCATCCTTGCGGTCCAGACAGATGCAGCCCGCCGCCCGGCGGCGAGCCCTGAGCTCTCAGCCTTCTGTCTCTCCAGGTTCTTCCACCTGTTGACTCCAGATCTCTTGTGAATCGCATCACTACAGTGTCTGGTCCAGACACGTCATTTTGTTTTAGATTTTGATATTTTCAATCATTTGTTTTAATATTTTTATGAAAAACAGTATTTCAGCTCCATAACTGCCAGGTTATTTGATCTACTGAATCCAGATCACTTGTGAATCACATGACGACACAGTCTGGTTCAGACACGCCTCTTTGTTTGCTCTGGTAATGTTCCTAATCGTTTTTATTGATTTTTTTAATGAAAAAAGAGTTTTTTTCTCAGTAGCTCGCAGGTTATTTGACCTGTTTACTCCACATCACCTGTGAATCCCGTTACTGTCGAGTCTCTCTCAATCACCGCTCTTTGTTTTAGCTTTAAATTTTGCAAAAAATTTTATATTAATATTTGTAAGAGAGAGAAAGTATGTTAGATCATTATTTCCCAGGTCATTTGACCTGTTGACTGAAAATCAGCATCAGCACAGCTTTCATTACTTTGTTGTTCAGTTTTGTTTTCATGTGTCTTCTATTAATCATGGATACGGTGAGTGAACCTTTGCTTTGCAATCCTCTCGTTTTCACTTTTACCGTAATGCATGAAACACGTGCGCACCGCTAAACGACGTGTCGGCTCACTTTGCTGTTTGTCAGAGCGCCGGCTGGCTTGACCGCAGTTGTTCACTGAGGTGTGTGGCGAGAGTGAACCAGCTTGTTTTTAGAGCAAGCGTTGGTGATGCGGGACACGGTCTCAATTTGCGGGACGCGTGAAATGGACTTGAAGCGCTGTGCGCTACGCGGGTCGGGCGGTCACCCCAGGTCTGGATCATGGTGTTTCTGCTGCCGTTTTTCCCAGTAGAAAACAAAACCTGGTCTCGCTTATCAGTGGGTTCCACCATTTTCGCATTTTTCAAAGAAGGGGGGGGACTGTAGTAAGAAACGCTGGCTGTGAGCTGCCTGTTGTCTTTGGGAGGCGACATTTTTCACAGTGATGCTGAAGGCTTTGCTATAGCGACGTATAACGGCCAAAAGTCTGAAATCACTCCTGGTTTTTTTTATAACCACAGTCCGGGAACTTTTGGGTCCCCCCTCGTACAATCAGTGTGTTAAAGTCCGAGTTCAGAAAAATCAGCCATTTTCTTCTAAAAACCTTAAATAGGTCATAAATGTGTTTCTTTGCTACATATAAAAGCCATTCCTCCGTTAATGATTTCATTTTGGAGGTAGACTTCAGACTGTTTCCAGCGCTGCTGTGTTCAGGATTTAATGGGCGGGTCAGAAATCAGGGCCGCGTTACGTAACGTGGTTACCGTGGTTACCGAGCATCGGTGGTTTTCCCGCCAGCCTTTGAGTCTTGGACAGCACCTCGTACGACAGTTTGCAGCGAGCTCCCAGGCCTGTCACCTCCGCGTCGCTCCTGCGTCTTCCCTGGAGCCGCAGCGTGCAGGGGAACGCTGCCGTGAGCTAAATACACCCGCGCCGCCCGCCTCGCGGGTTGCTCTGGTCCCCGGGGAGGGGGGTCGGCTCAGCCCGGGCCCGCCACCGCGCCGCGATTCGCGGCCGGGTCCGGGAGGCCTTCTCCCCGGGGGTCGCGGGGGTTCCTCCGCGGGGCGGTGTACGACGCTGCCGCAGAAGGCGGGTCGGGTCGGCGGTCGGTGGCCGGCGGCGGCGACTCTGGACGCGCGCCCTTCCTGCGGACCCGCGGCGGGTCGACTCGGCTGGCGCCGAGCAGCTGGTTTAGAAGTGGTGCGGACCGGGGGAATCCCGCTGTCTAATTAAAACACATAAAGGACCGTTCTGATGGAGACGCTGAGGAACGAGGCTGAGCTCTCAGCATCTGACTCACAGTCAGTTCTGGCTCTGATGGCTCAGACTGGTGGGGCTGGGTCCGTCTCATGAGGCTGTTAGCGCTAGCTTGTTAGCGCTAACAGCCTCATGAGACGGACCCAGCTGGAGGCGGCTCCCCTCCCGCTGTGGGCGTGGCTCCAGGCTCCCAGCTGACACGCCCCCAGCGTGTCACAGCAGAGAGAAGAGCTGGTTTTTCCATGATTTTGAGAGCTTATTTTATATACTTAGCAATTTTTTTAATCATTCAAATTTGGCTCAGTGGTTAATGACACATGTTTATGCAGCGTGACAAACTCAGAACACACATTTATTTCTGCTTAACTCGGACTTTAAGGTGTGTACTTCTGCTGTGATTGTGTAGTTGTCAGTGGAAACCTCCTCCTGTTTCCCCTCTCCTCCTCTTCCTCCTCCTCCTCTTCCTCCTCCTCCTCTGCCCCCTCTCCTCCTCCTCTTCCTCCTCCTCCTCTTCCTCCTCCTACTCTTCCCCCTCTCCTCCTCCTCTTCCTCCTCCTCCTCTTCCTCCTCCTCCTCTTCCCCCTCTCCTCCTCCTCTTCCTCCTCCTCCTCTTCCTCCTCCTCCTCTTCCCCCTCTCCTCCTCCTCTTCCTCCTCCTCCTCCTCTTCCTCCTCCTCCTCCTCTACCTCCTCCTCCCCCCCCCCTCCCAGTGGACAGGTGTCTTACCTCATCCAGTTTGTCATGTCTCTTCCGAAGCTCCGCCTCCAGAGGAGACATCTTCCTGTGGGCGTCGTCTTCCTGTTTCCTCTGACGAATCAGCTGCTCTCGTTTCCTCGACTCTAAAACTCTCTGAAGCTCCGGCTTCATCTCCACACACCCCCTGCACACACACACACACACACACACACACACACACACACACACACACACACACACACACACACACACACACACACACACACACACACACACACACACACACACACACACACACGTTTCAACTTCTATAGTTGTGAGGACATTCCTTGACATAATGCATTTCCCAGACCCTGAACCTGACCCTGAACCAACCCCAAACACCCAGTCTTCACCCTCATAAAGCTCTGTTCTGTCAGGGAGTGAAGACCTGCTAGAATGTCCAAATTCTGCTGGTTTAAAACTCTAGCCCCTTTCCCACTGGCCAAAAACCCCATTTCAACCCGCTACACCCGGGTCCTCCTGGCAGAGGCAAAGGGTTTGATCAGCATTCAGACCCGGGTCTTTCAACCCTGCAACCGACCCGGGTTTTTACCGTGTTGCCGCTACTAGCTTTTAGTGGGAGGGACACATCCAGGAACTTACGTGATGACGTTGACGCAGCGCGGCTACATTAGCACGGCTACGTCAGCGTGGCTACATTAGCATGGTTATGTTAGCGTGGCTACTGGGGCTGCAACAACTAATTGATTAAAATTGATTATTAAATTCGTTGTCAACGAATTTATTAATCAATTTTCGTCAGCAACAAATCGCGAGTGTTTTGGTGCATGAAATCGTAGCTTACATTCGCTTATTTAGGAGGAGATGAGCCCGCTCGCTTGCCGTACGCTACTGTGAGAGGTGCGCATGCGCACTAGCGACCGTCACTTCCTGCTCACAACAGCGGCAGAAGGATGCACGATTCACGCTCAACAGAGCAAACGGTCACTTGCAAACATTGCAAGGCCGACTTGGCCTGGCATGGGAGCACCGCCTCCATGGAAGAGACGGGCGGAGAAAGCACGCCGGCCTGCTGCAGACGGACGAAGAGTCGCCTCCGTAAGCTAGCTTTAGCTTAGCTAAGCTTTAGCTTTCCCGCATGCGGTAACCTGTAGTCTAAGTCTTGGCTTTTAATAGTTATAATTAACTTAGGGCGACAGCAGCTCAGATGGTAGAGCGGGTCGTCTTATAACCGGAAGGTTGGCGGTTCGATTCCCGCTCCCGCAGGCGTAAAACTGTCGTTGTGTCCTTGGGCAAGACACTTCACCCACCTTGCCTCGTATGACAGTTGTGAGAGTGAATGGTTGGTGGTGGGAGGGGCCGATGGCGTCAGTCTGGCCTCCGTCAGTCTGCCCCCCCCAGGGACAGCTGTGGCTACAGCAGCAGCTCACCTCCACCCAGTGTGGAGGGAATGAAGAATGCAGTGTGAAGCATCTTTGAGTGTCTAGAAAAGCGCTATATATAAAAAAAACTACTTCTGTTTACCACATTTCCCTCAGTGGAAAACCGGGTTTCTTTTTTATGTTCAGTACTTGTCAGTTCCAGTCTTTCGAACCGCTTACCTGCTCTACAGTGGTCTATGAAACATGAATACATGAATGTAAATTGAATGAACATGAACATGAATGTTCACTTAGGATGTTGCTGATCCGGTCTGGGGCAGAAATACTGTGTGTGTGTGTGTGTGTGTGTGTAATAAATACCATGCCTAGCTTAGAGATATGGAACAAATTAGCTTGACATTTTCCTTCCATCACATTTACGCAGTCTCAAGAGAAGCAGAGGTGCCATGGACGCCTTTTACAACAGCAGTGGACATGTAGCCCACAACAAGCCGTCATCTACACCCGAGCTATCCTCAGCATGACGGTGAAAGACATGAGGCCTCTGAGCATGGCTGACGACGACGGGTTTAAAGAAATGGTGGAGACGTTCAACTCTGAATACATCCGTCCATCAAGAACCCACTTCACCAGGCTGATGGCAGAAAAATACCAGCAACCTTTCAGAAGGTAAGTTTATAATTAGCACACACAAATAAATCATTTGAGCAAATATCTATTTCATAACGGAATAAAGTACTAGAACTATCTACTAAAATGCTTGCTGATTAATATATTAATTTACTGAAGAGTTAATTAATACTGATAACTTAAATGTCTGCAATGAGGCAAATCTTAACAGATTTGTTTCATTTTGTCTCCACCTTTAACATTTTTACTAAAATCACCCCTCTCTTCTAAGGTAAAGGAGACGTTAGAAGAGGTCCCCTCCATGGCGTGGACCAGCCCTGCCACGGAGTCATACCTTGGAGCTTCCTGCCATTTCATAACCAAAGACTGGCAAATGAAGACGCTTAACCTGGCCACCATGCCCCTGGAGGAAAGACATACAGCAGAAAACAGCGACGTGGATGGAGGAGATCGTAATCCGATTCAACATCTTGCCCAAAATTACAGCTGTAGTTCACGATAATGAGTCCAACATAGTAGCAGCTAGGCGTCTGCTGGACGGGAAGCCTGGGCGGGCCTCTGTCCGCTGCACTGGGCACACACTCCAGCTCAGAGTTGACAGTGCCTTCAAAGATAACGCCATCAGCAGAGCTTGAGGAGATTCTAGAAGCATAGTGGAATACTTCCACAGAAGTGAGCAGGCCCACACTAAACTGAAGGCAAAACGGCATCAGATGAACTCACAAGATCACAAGCTTATCCAGGATGTCAGCACAAGATGGAACAATGAAACCTCCATGGCACACAAACTTGCTGTGCAGCGTTCACTGTTCACATATTGCAAATTTCTGTTCTTTTTTATTTTGTCATGCTGTGATATCATTGGTTAAATGAAGAAAAAAAATATCTGGAACAACATGCAAATAAGTCTGTTATTGTACTTACAGTTTTGAACAGTGATTCAAGAAAGAAAAAAGCTGAAATAAAATAGTACTGACGGCAACGTTATTTATGGTCATTATTGTTGTTTAGAAAATACCTAAAACAACTTGAAGCTAAATTGTAAAGGAAACTGCGAAAACTTGTCATTATCCAATTAGTCGATTAATAGTTTAAAGGTGCTGTAGGCAGGATTCCGCATCTCCGCCATCTTGCTTAGGGTTACCTAAGCAAGATGGCGATTTGACCCATCTAAGATGGCGATTTGAAACCCAGCACAGCCAATCCGGTCCTGTTTTCTCTGACATCACACCCTTATGCAAGTTAAGCCCCTCCCACAAGAACGTGCGATGAACGCCCCTCGACCAATCACGGTTCGAGCCTCAGGGGCTCATGGGCTCTTCTGATTGGTCAAAGATACCTGGAGCTGTGGAGATTCCTTTTCAGCTCAGAACAGAGACAGATGGAAACGCTGCGCCCTCGCGGTAGAGCAGTTATGCTACACTCCTAAAGGATTATCAATGGATACTCTGACATTTAATCCAAAGAAAACACAGAAAAATTAGCACTGACTAGCAAAATCCTGCCTACAGCAGCTTTCAGTAATAGCCGGATTAATCAATTGCGAAAATAAAGCCGCAGGTGGCATTGGTCGGGACCGAGCCTCCCTGCCAGCCCGCGACTGAGACGTCCACCCACTAACATGGAGCTGTTAGCATCTGTCATCCACTAACATGTAGCTGCTAGCATCTCTCATCCACTAACATGGAGCTGTTAGCATCTGTCACCCACTAACATGGAGTTGTTAGCATCTCTCATCCACTAACATGTAGCTGCTAGCATCTCTCATCCACTAACATGTAGCTGCTAGCATCTCTCATCCACTAACATGGAGCTGTTAGCATCTGTCACCCACTAACATAGAGTTGTTAGCATCTCTCATCCACTAACATGTAGCTGTTAGCATCTCTCATCCACTAACATGGAGCTGTTAGCATCTGTCACCCACTAACATAGAGTTGTTAGCATCTCTCATCTACTAACATGGAGCTGTTAGCATCTCTCATCCACTAACATGGAGCTGTTAGCATCTCTCATCCACTAACATGGAGCTGTTAGCTTCTCCATCTGCTTTTGACAGTCACTGAATGAAGGCACTGAGTGTCAAACGGACGAAGAACAATAGAGGCCACCATGCCCGAAGGGCTCGGTCCCTAGATAATCGTTAGTTGCAGCTGTAGTGGCTACGTCAGCGTGGCTACGTTAGCATGGCTACGTTAGCGTGGCTACGTCAGCGTGGCTACGTTAGCGCACTAGTTGAGATTTCCTTCAGGATGAGCCGGCACTGCAGGACAGCGAGACCAGAGAGCTGCTCCTGATCCAGGATGAGGAGATTCGTCTACAGCTAATGGGGACAGTGCTCCGCTGCATCGTTTACTTTCGTTGTGCTCTGTCACGCTGATGATGTCATCAACGTGGGACACCATCAGCGTGGGAAAACAGAGCCAGCAGGCAGCTAGACCCGGGTCCGCAGGAGGAGAGGGAGGAGTCTAAAGCCGAGTGTTAGCGGGTCGAAAACACGGGTCGACCTGCTAGCTGCTGTGGGAAAGGGGCTCATTCTGGTCCTCACTACTCACTAGGTACAAGAACACACACACACACACACACACACACACACACACACACACACACACACACACACACACACACACACACACACACACACACACACTCAGTCTCGTATTTCTATCCTTGTGGGGACCTTCCATTGACTCCCATTCATGTCTAGCCCCTAACCCTGACCCTTACCCTAACCCTAACCCACACCACAACAAAGCCTAACCCTAAAGAAATGTTTTTGACCTTTTACTTTTTTCAGTAACAACAACATGGTCAAGAAAACACTGTTTCTCCTACTTAGGACCGGAAAAAGGTCCCCACAAGGCACGTCGTTCCACGTTTTGCTATCCTTGTGGGGACATTTGTCCCCGACAAGGATAGAAATACAAGAACACACACATACACACACACACACACACACACACACACACACACTGTACCGGCGGCTCAGCAGCTCGCGGTGCAGCTCCTGGTGGCTCCGGGACGACTTGACCGGGTTCTGCAGCTTCCGGGGTTTGATCAGTTCCACGTCTTCTGATTGGACGTTGGTCTGATGGGCGGAGCTGCAGGTGGGCGGAGCCCTCCGGTGGACACCTTCAGCGTGGTGCTGCTGGACATCAGCTGGACACAGAGAGGACAGACTGAGAAGACAAACTGAGGACACACACCCAGAGGACACACACACACTGAGGACACACACTGAGAGGACAAAACCCAAACAGAATCAATCCCGAACCAAAGAAGAACCAAACCAGGACCAACTCAGACCAGAACCAGCCCTCCTGACCCAGTTCAGAGCCCGACCAGAACCCTCAGCTCGCTTTGAGTCTTCAGTGATCAATGAATCAATATTTACGGAGCTCAGTCCTGCAGGACGCAGCCGGGGAACGATCCAGAACTCCCCGTCCTGGGGGGCCCCGGCCAGACTCCATCAGACCGTCCGTCCTGGAGGGGCCCCGTCCTGGGGGGCCCCGGCCGGACTCCATCAGACCGTCCGTCCTGGAGGGGCCCCGTCCTGGGGGGCCCCGGCCGGACTCCATCAGACCCTCCGTCCGGCTCCCCGGATCCATCTGCTGCTCTCTTCAGCTCTGAGAGCTCAGCAACAATCAGGACATTTAGCCCCTCCACCCCCCTCCACCCCCCCCTCCTCCTCTCCTCCACACCCTCCTCTCCTCCTCCTCTCCTCCTCTCCTCTCCTCCTCCACCCTCTCCTCTCCTCCTCCTCTCCTCCTCTCCTCCTCTCCTCCACCCCCTCCTCCTCTTCTCCACCCCCCGCCTCTCCTCCACCCTCTCCTCCTCTCCTCCACCCCCCTCCTCCTCTCCTCCTCTCCTCCACCCCCTCCTCCTCTCCTCCTCTCCTCCACCCTCTCCTCCTCTCCTCCACCCCCTCCTCCTCTCCTCCTCTCCTCCACCCCCTCCTCCTCTCCTCCACCCCCTCCTCCTCTCCTCCTCTCCTCCACCCCCTCCTCCTCTCCTCCACCCCCTCCTCCTCTCCTCCTCTCCTCCACCCTCTCCTCCTCTCCTCCACCCCCTCCTCCTCTCCTCCTCTCCTCCACCCCCCTCCTCCTCTCCTCCACCCCCTCCTCCTCTCCTCCTCTCCTCCACCCCCTCCTCCTCTCCTCCACCCCCCGCCTCCTCCTCTTCTCCACCTCCTCAACCTGGTCTAACCCGGGTTCTTTCTGGTCTAAACTGGGTTCCGTCAGGTCTAAACCAGATTCTGGTCTGAAGTGGATTTTCTGGGTCTGATCCGGACTCTCTGGACTCCAGGTCCAGTCAGCGGGTCAGCCAGACCAGCTGACTGGAGGTTCTTCTTCCAGGTTCTCTCCGCTGTCAGGAGAGCAGGACCGTTCGGTCCGTGGACGAGACACCTCTGGACGTCCCTGTGGACGAGACACCTCTGGACGTCCCTGTGGACGTCCCTGTGGATGTCCCTCTGGGCGTCCCTCTGGACGTCCCTCTGGACGTCCCTGTGGATGAGACACCTCTGGACGTCCCTCTGGGTGTCCCTCTGGACGCACCTCTGGACGGGTTCTGTCTGCGGGTCTTCACACCGGTCCTCGGTGGATCCTGGTCAATGCTGTACGTCCTCTGAAAAGACAGAAAGACAGACAGAGGACTGTAACAGGCTCACACGGTCCAAGGTCCTTCAGGAGGGGACGGACACACACACACACACACACACACACACACACACACACACACACACACACACACACACACACACACAGGTTCCTGAGATTCAGAAGACATATGGGCTGAGTCCAAGAGGACAAGCTGTAAACACCATTGACACGGGGGGGGGGGGGGGGGGGGGGGGGCATGCTGCAGCAGGGTGAAGGGTCTCCTAGCAACCAACACACACTCCATTGAGTCAGAGAGGAGGAGGAGGAGGAGGAGGAAGAGCTGCGGGTGTGAAAGACACCAACATGTTTGTGGACATCCAGCTCCTAGTGTCCCTCACGTCCCTCTGAGTCCCTCATGTCCCTCTGAGTCCCTCATGTCCCTCACGTCCCTCATGTCCCTGACATCCCTCTGAGTCCCTCATGTCCCTCACGTCCCTCTGAGTCCCTCATGTCCCTCTGAGTCCCTCACGTCCCTCTGAGCTCCTCATGTCAAAACAAACCGGTGTTGGTTGCAGAAGACAGTGGAGACAGATCTCTGCTCTGAAAGTGAATCGAATCACAGAAATGTCCAAGCTGAGCTCCGGAAAGTTCTCCGTCCTCAGAGAACAGAACCTGTGGTCCAGGCGGTCCAGGCGGTCCAGGCGGTCTGTAGATTCTCTTAATTCGTATTCAGTCCGTTTTGTTCGTTGGTCCTCTGATCAGCTGGACCAGGAGGACGTCAGGAACAGGACGTGGCGGCCGCAGGAGGAGACGGACGCCGGATCCGAACCGAGCGGAGTTTATTCTGACATCCAGGAAGCCACAGCGACAGAACAATTCCGCCGATTCAACCCCCACACAGTGCAACTCCCCCCCCCACGTCACCAAACCCCGCCCCCACGTCACCAAACCCCGCCCCCACGTCACCAAACCCCGCCCCCACGTCACCAAACCCCGCCCCTTCCCATGTGAGGAGACTGCCCCTGACACCACGCAGCCCCCCTGAACATTCAGAAGGGAGAACAAACAAAAAGCCCGCCGCCCTGTCAGTCTCTGAAGGTGGTCTAACCACCGCCCCCCCACAGCGGCAGGTGCAGGACCCGCCGACGGGGCAGCAGGGGCAGGAGCCCCCGTGGCAGCAGCATGGGGGGGCCCCGTCTCGGGGGCAGCGCCACCTCCACCGGCTCCTCCGGCAGAACATGCGCAGGCTTCAGGAGATCCACTGAGACCCGGACCGGCCTGCCGCCCACGTCCAACACCAACGTCCTAGGCTCCGCCTCCAGAACGCGGAACGGGCCGTCGTGAGGAGGCTGCAGCGGGGCCCGGCGGGCGTCATGGCGAACAAACACGTATCTAGCCGCCATGACAGTCCTGGGAACATAGGAGCGGGGGAGGCAGTGGTGAGCAGGAACCGGGCCAAAACCCCGACCAGCATCCGTGAAACCGGGCCACCCAGCCGCCATGAACCAGGGCCCCGAAGGATCTGGGAGGAATTCTCCGGGGACCCGCAGTGGCTGACCCAGAACCACCTCTGCAGAGGACGCCTACAGATCTTCCTTCGGGGCCGAACGCAGACCCGGCAGGACCCGGCAGGACCCGGCAGGACCCGGCAGCCGGTCCGGCCAATCCCAGTCCCTGCGGCCGGCATGGAGGAAGCGCTCCCCCAGCCCGTTAGCCGGAGGGTTGAACGCCGCGGTGTGGTGCAGCCTCACCCCGAGGCCCCTCGCCGCCGCCGTCCAGAGCTCGGAGGTGAACTGAGGACCTCTGTCCAGCGGCGTGCCGAAACAGGCCGCCCAGGTGGAAATGAAGGCCCGTGCCACGTCCGCCGCCATCGTGGAAGCCAGCGGAACCACCTCCGGTCACCTGGTGGTCCGGTCCACCATGGTCAGGAGGTGAGTAAAGCCCTGAGAGGGGGGGCAGCGGACCCACCAGGTCCAGGTGGACGTAGTCGAACCTCCTCTCCGGCACAGAGAACAGTTCCAGGGGGGTCTTGGTGTGGCGATGAACCTTGGTTCACAGGAAGCTGTCCAACTCCTGACGTCCTTCCTGAGGCCCGGCCAGATGAACCTCGCCCCCACCAGCTTCAGCGACACCCTCACCCCAGGGTGCGACAGCGCGTTGACGGCCTCGAACACCTGGCGGCGCCAGCCTGCGGGCACCATGGGGCGGGGCCGACCTGTGGAGACATCGCAGAGGAGCGACGCGCCGCAGCCCTGAAACGCCGTCCTGTACGCCTGGACCTCCGAATCCGCCTGCCGGAGCCTCTTGCGGGGGGGGGCGCCCCCCTCAGAGCCTCTTGCAGGGGGTGCCCCCCTCAGAGCCTCTTGCAGAGGGGGGCGGCCCCCTGAGAGCCTCTTGCAGGGGGGGGGCGCCCCCCTCAGAGCCTCTTGCAGGGGGGGGGCGGCCCCCTGAGAGCCTCTTGCAGGGGGGGCGCGCCCCCCTCAGAGCCTCTTGCAGGGGGGGGGCGCCCCCCTCAGAGCCTCTTGCAGGGGGGGGCGGCCCCCTGAGAGCCTCTTGCAGGGGGGGCGCGCCCCCCTCAGAGCCTCTTGCAGGGGGGGGGCGGCCCCCTGAGAGCCTCTTGCAGGGGGGGCGCGCCCCCCTCAGAGCCTCTTGCAGGGGGGGGGCGGCCCCCTGAGAGCCTCTTGCAGGGGGGGGGCGCCCCCCTCAGAGCCTCTTGCAGGGGGGGGGGCCCCCCTCAGAGCCTCTTGCAGGGGGGGGCGCCCCCCTCAGAGCCTCTTGCAGGGGGGGGGGGCCCCCCTCAGAGCCTCTTGCAGGGGGGGGCGCCCCCCTCAGAGCCTCTTGCAGGGGGGGGCGCCCCCCTCAGAGCCTCTTGCGGGGGGGGGCGCCCCCCTCAGAGCCTCTTGCAGGGGCGCATCAGGTGGGCTGCGCGCGATAAAGCGGTTGTAGACATTCACCATGCGGAGGAACTCCTGCGGGGACTTGTCGGTGCGAGGACGAGGAAGAGCGGCGATCGTCACCACCTTCGTGGGTAATGAAGGCGGAGGCGATCGCCCTTCCATCATGCGGATGAACAGACTGGTTACTTGGTTTATCCTCGCTGGGATGTCATGACTCCCCCCACTCAGTCCATCTGCAGCTCTTCTCCAGCATACGGCTGCTGAGCTCCTCCGCCTGCGGTTCCATCCGGATGCTCCGCCGCCGGTGCTGCACCTTCCCCCGGACGTCGCCCACCTCCCGCATCGGCGGCACGTCCACCGTGGGTCTCGCAGGAGCTTCCACGTCAACAAGTCTTCGACCATCAACTCCGTCTGGTCCACCCGTCGTCCTCGGAGAAGGTCCGGCAGGAAAGCGGACCGCGCTGTGCTGGCCAGCCTAGCCAGGTCGGCTAACGTTAGCACAACCTCCGACCGCAGCGATGTCAACTTCGGACTACTTAACATCCGCTCGCTCTCCGGTAAAGGTCTTCTTCTTCAGGACTTCCTCCTCGACCGTAAACTGGATTTTCTATGCTTAACGGAGACTTGGCAGCAACACGAGTACCTGGGCGTGTTCACCTCTGTCAGCCCCGCCTCTCCGGCCGGGGAGGAGGTCTCGCGGTAATTCACCGCGAGAAGTGGAGAGTTCTGCCTCTCTCAGCCCCGCCATATTCATCATTCGAATCAGTGATATTCCAGGTGATTGGACCTACCACAGTTTACCGCCCACCCAAACACAACAAGGACTTCATTGATGAACTCTCTTCCCCTCTCCTCCACTGTCATTCTGCTCGGTGATTTTAATATTCACATGGACAAAACGAATCACTCTCTCACTATGGACTTCTCATCATGCCTGGACAGTTTTGGCTTTCAACAACATATTCATTTCCCCGCCCATTCCAAAGGTCATGTCCTTGACCTGGTCTGTTGCTCTGGTGTTTCCCCCTCTGACTGCTCTTCTTCATATCTCCCCATCTCCAACCGTCTGTTTAGCTCATTTAATTTAAATCTGATAATCTCCACCACCAAACCTTCACGTACAATGACATTTCGTAACATCGAGGACATTAATCCAACTTCTCTGACCTTGGACATCAAAGCTCTCCCCACCATCAGCACCACCTCTGCTACTGACGAACTGGGTCCCCATTACAATAACAGTCTCCATACTCTGCTGGACTCATTTGCTCCCATAAAAACTAGGACTGTATTCTTCAGTCACTCTGCTCCCTGGTTTACACCCCAACTCCGCCTCCTCAAAGCCAAAGGTCGACAACTGGAACGACTCTGCAATAAAACTGGTTTAACTATTCATAAGGAAATGTACCATCACCATGTTCGTCACTATAAGGACTCCATTACAGTTTTTCTCCACTGGTTTGGCTCATTTCTTGAAACTGAAATTACATTTTCAAAACTCGAAGATCATTTGGCAAAACGGTCTTACAGTTCAGCTCAACACCATAGTTCACTTGCAAAAGCTCTTCTCTCTCCCTAAACTGGTCACTCATGTTTCAAAGCTTCATTTCTTTCCCTTATAAACAGTCAGAGCCTCCAAAACGTAAAGATCCTTCTCAACAGCTTCGGCTCACTTCCCAAAACAGACCGGACGTTCTTAATTCTCTTGTCAAAAACCACCTGGACGGTTCAGCAGAACCACGGTTCACCTGTCAGAGATCAGATCTCGGCCAAAACAGCTCACTCAGGGGGAAAAACTACATTTCTTTCTCAAACAAAAGGTCAGTGTCCTCAAAATGCTTTGTCCTCTTGACATCGTGTGAGCTCTGACAGTCAGAATGTTCAGATGTTTTGTCATTAAGGGCAGAAGAACACTGAAATGTTCCTCCTCTCCCCGTCTGCCTGGGCCCAGGGCTTCACTCATCATGGTTCCTGTCATAGTTTTTATAATAATAATAATAGGGGTGGGACTCGATCAAAAAAATTAATCTAATTAATTAGGGCCTTTGTAATTAATTAATCTCAATTAATCACATATCGATATTTGACCTGAGATCAGTGAGAACCTTTGTTTTTCTAATGGATTTTGGTATAGTGAATCAATATAGTGATACATAAGCTTAAGCAACAAAACACTTCATTTTTTCAGCAAGGAAGGAGGAATTTAACCAAGACAAATAAACCAATACACACTGATCAGTGCAACTTTTGTTGGGCTGGGCGAGGGTCCTGGAAGTAGTCGGAGTGACGTCCTCTTCCACTCCAGCTGTATGCCAGGCTTGCGTGTTGGCTGCTGCTGCGACAGGCTTAGCATTCAGATGAATGCCTTCACCTTCGACCCTTTGTGAGGGTCGAAGGCGGTGGTTGCTTCGTTTTGTCTCCTTACTGTGAATCTGACATATTACCATGATGCTTATTCACTGTTTTTACTTTTACCGACCAATGTAACATCTTGAAGCCTCTGAGGCAGCTGTTGTTGTGATACTGGGCTGTACAAAAATACATTGATTGATTGATGATACAGCAGGCTCGATGTGCTGCGATGGGATGCAAATTCTTTGCTGCACAATGTGCATCCAGCTGTGGTTTTATCCACGCTGCCATCCGCTGGCTTTTTAAATCTAAATTTTCTGTGCAGGAGACCAAGCAGTGCGCTGTCGTCAGAGCAGTGTTGCCAACTCCCCAGTAAGGAAAGTCACTATTGGCTGTCCTAAAAGTCGCCAGAAGTCGCTCGATGAGGTCGTTACCTAATTTGCAATTTGCATGTAATTGTAATGGCCGCTGTAGGAGAGAGGAGTAACGTCATGGCAGAAGCAAAATGTGAGTTAAAAAACACCTTAAATATGTTTAGAACTACAAATGAACTTTCTTCTGTTGATTCTTGGTTTGTCAGCAGTGAGCAGCGGCGTATTTGCGCAGCGCGATTCATTTGAAGTGTGGAGGAGTGGTGTGGGTCTGCTCTCTGCTCTGCCTGCAGCAGGGGGCGCTGCTGAGACTGGCCGCCTGTGAGAGCTTTGGGACGGGGGAGGGGCTCACGCAGCTCCAGCAGCTCCCGCAGCTCGTTGAGGACAGCAGCTGCAGAACCAGACGTCCTGTCACGTCTCCAGAGCTCCAGAAAAAGTCGCTAAATTCGTTGCTAGTCGCTTTTGACAAAAAAAGTTGCCAGGAGGCTTTGGAAAGTCGCCAGAGTTAACGAGAAAGTCACCAAGTCGGGAGCTGTTTCGTTGTGGTGTCACAGCGAAATATGTCCGGGTGAAACTCGTCCGGTGACAAACGTTCCGCGACAATTTGCGATAATTTTTTTATCGCGTTAAAATTTCTGTAATTAATTAATCGTAACTAACGCGTTAAAGTCACAGCCTTAAATAATAATAATAATATAATAATAAACTTTATTTGTATAGCACCTTTCGCAGATAAAATCACAAAGTGCTTCACAGTGCAAAAAACAAAAATAAAAACAATATCAAATAAACGTGATAAGAACAGACAGCCAATCAATCGCATCAGAAACGTCCAGTCAACTAAAAGCCCGATTAAATAAAAGTGTCTTCAGCTGCTTTTTAAAGGAGTCAATGGTATCAGCCACACGGAGGGACAGAGGCAGGGCGTTCCATAGTTTTGGAGCCACGGCCTGAAAGGACACATCTCCTCTAGTTTTAAAACGCGTTTTTGGTACCATGAGGAGGTTCTGGTCTGAGGAGCGGAGCGAGCGGCCAGGTGAGTTTTTATTTTCTTCTTTGGGTTTTTTAGCTAACAGAAAATATTGTGTATAAGAAAATGAAGAAAAAAAGCATTTTACAGTAAGAAGAACCTTCAGGTTCTGACTCACACGTCGCTCTCATACCTCCAAGGAAACTGTTAGAATTTTTATTCACACACAGAGCAACTCCCATCCATCGGAGTTCAATATGCTGTAAAATAAAAACTAAGAAAGAAAAAAAAAAGGAAAATTGTACGCAGCCCACAGTGCTGTAGATGAAGCTGGAGTTTCACAGCTCTCTTCTTCACTGGTCCTCCTCCTGCAAACACATCCATGTCTGGTCTTCATGGGACTGAAGTGTGTTTTTGACTAATCTTGACACTGAACAGGTGATTTAGCAGGAGGCGACTGATACAATGAAATGATGCCGATGTGTTTTGGAGAGGACGACCATGAGACTGAGAATCGATCAATCAGTTCTGACCAACGTGACCTACTCACTTGGGAATTGTGCTAAATCTGTCCTGACTGTGCTGCATCATTTGCAATGAATTTCTGAGACGCTGAGACGTGTACTAAGACATGTCCAATGAGATGACATGAATGAGAAACACCGTTCTGCTGTGAGCAGCTGCAGGGTCGTTTGGAGATTTGTCCACGATGTTTTGAAAATATAATTTCGGTTTCAAGAAATGAGCCAAACCACTGGAGAAGAGCTGTAACACAGCCAAATCACAATATTATGCAGGCCTCATCAGTGCAGGTGACAGGAACTAGAGACGTGCGGATTGCGGTTGCGCCTGCGGATAACCGCGGATCGGGCGGATGACGTGTCAAAACATTAAGATTTTAATGACATTCGGGCGGGTTGCGGTTGAAGCACTCAAATAAAAAAAAGCAACATTTTAATAGCCAAAACACTACTCTGCGGACGGCGGCGGGTTTGGTCTTGAAAACTGTTAAAAACATCGTTCGTGTGGGCGGATAGCGGGCGGATGGAGATTTTAAGAAGAAAAATGAGCCATCCACGCATCTCGAACGGGAACTCCCAGACTCTGTTTTCTCTCATTAGTAACTCCTTGCGCCCTCCAGACACCTTCCCCCCTCACCTTTACTCCAGCAGCTACTGCAATTCACTCATGAACCTCTTCACTGCAACAACTGATAATATCCACCAGCCACTGACCTCCCACACCTCCTCCAGGCCATCCCCCTCTGATCCCACCTTCCCTCTTCTGCTGAAATATGTCAACTAATCAGAAAATGAAAATCATCCGCCAGTCAGCTGGACCCTCTGCCAACCCCTCTGATCACGGCCTGCCTCCCCTCCCCGTCGCGCTGCTCACTGCCATCGTCCAGTCCTCCCTCAGCTCTGCTTCCGTCCCGTCGCCTCTGAGATCTGCTGCAAAAACTCCAGTTCTGAAAAAACCCGGTTCTGACCCCAATAAGTTCAATAACCTTCGTCCCATTCCTGATCTGCCATTTCTCTCAAAAAATCTGCAGAACAGCAGCTCCTGGAGAACAGCCGCTCAGGGAGAACAGCCGCTCAGGGAGAACAGCCGCTCAAGAAGAACAGTCGCTCAGGGAGAACAGCCGCTCAGGGAGAACAGTCGCTCAGGGAGAACAGCCGCTCAGGGAGAACAGTCGCTCAGGCAGAACAGCCGCTCAGGGAGAACAGCCGCTCCTGGAGAACAGTCGCTCAGGGAGAACAGTCGCTCAGAGAGAACAGCCGCTCAGGGAGAACAGCCGCTCAGGGAGAACAGTCGCTCAGGGAGAACAGCCGCTCCTGGAGAACAGTTGCTCAGGCAGAACAGTCGCTCAGGGAGAACAGCCGCTCAGGGAGAACAGCCGCTCAGGGAGAACAGCCGCTCCTGGAGAACAGTCGCTCAGGGAGAACAGCCGCTCAGGGAGAACAGCCGCTCCTGGAGAACAGCCGCTCAGGGAGAACAGCCGCTCAGGGAGAACAGTCGCTCAGGGAGAACAGCCGCTCAGGGAGAACAGTCGCTCAGGGAGAACAGCCGCTCAGGGAGAACAGTCGCTCAGAGAGAACAGCCGCTCAGGGAGAACAGCCGCTCCTGGAGAACAGTTGCTCAGGCAGAACAGTCGCTCAGGCAGAACAGCCGCTCAGGGAGAACAGCCGCTCAGGGAGAACAGTCGCTCAGGGAGAACAGCCGCTCCTGGAGAACAGTTGCTCAGGCAGAACAGTCGCTCAGGGAGAACAGCCGCTCAGGGAGAACAGCCGCTCAGGGAGAACAGCCGCTCAGGGAGAACAGTCGCTCAGGGAAAACAGTCGCTCAGGCAGAACAGTCGCTCAGGGAAAACAGTCGCTCAGGGAAAACAGCCGCTTCTGGAGAACAGCCGCTCAGGGAGAACAGTTGCTCAGGCAGAACAGCCGCTCAGGGAGAACAGCCGCTCAGGGAGAACAGCCGCTCAGGGAGAATAGCCGCTCAGGCAGAACAGCCGCTCAGGGAGAACAGCCGCTCAGGGAGAACAGTCGCTCAGGCAGAACAGCCGCTCAGGGAGAACAGCCGCTCAGGGAGAACAGTCGCTCAGGCAGAACAGCCGCTCAGGGAGAACAGCCGCTCAGGGAGAACAGCCGCTCCTGGAGAACAGTTGCTCAGGCAGAACAGTCGCTCAGGGAGAACAGTCGCTCAGGCAGAACAGTCGCTCAGGGAGAACAGTCGTTCAGGGAGAACAGCCGCTCAAGAAGAACAGTCGCTCAAGAAGAACAGCCGCTCAGGGAGAACAGTCGCTCAGGCAGAACAGTCGCTCAGGCAGAACAGCCGCTCAGGGAGAACAGCCGCTCAGGGAGAACAGCCGCTCAGGGAGAACAGTCGCTCAGGCAGAACAGTCGCTCAGGCAGAACAGCCGCTCAGGGAGAACAGCCGCTCAGGGAGAACAGTTGCTCAGGGAGAACAGCCGCTCCTGGAGAACAGTTGCTCAGGCAGAACAGTCGCTCAGGGAGAACAGTCGCTCAGGCAGAACAGTCGCTCAGGGAGAACAGTCGTTCAGGGAGAACAGCCGCTCAAGAAGAACAGTCGCTCAAGAAGAACAGCCGCTCAGGGAGAACAGTCGCTCAGGCAGAACAGTCGCTCAGGCAGAACAGCCGCTCAGGGAGAACAGCCGCTCAGGGAGAACAGCCGCTCAGGGAGAACAGTCGCTCAGGCAGAACAGTCGCTCAGACAGAACAGCCGCTCAGGGAGAACAGCCGCTCAGGGAGAACAGTTGCTCAGGGAGAACAGCCGCTCAGGGAGAACAGTCGCTCAGGGAGAACAGCCGCTCAGGGAGAACAGCCGCTCAGGGAGAACAGCCGCTCCTGGAGAACAGTCGCTCAGGGAGAACAGCCGCTCAGGGAGAACAGTTGCTCAGGGAGAACAGCCGCTCAGGGAGAACAGCCGCTCCTGGAGAACAGTCGCTCAGGGAGAACAGCCGCTCAGGGAGAACAGTTGCTCAGGCAGAACAGCCGCTCAGGGAGAACAGCCGCTCAGGGAGAACAGCCGCTCAGGGAGAACAGCCGCTCAGGGAGAACAGCCGCTCAGGGGGAACAGTCGCTCAGGGAGAACAGTCGCTCAGGGAGAACAGTCGCTCCGGGAGAACAGCCGCTCCTGGAGAACAGTCGCTCAGGGAGAACAGCCGCTCCTGGAGAACAGTCGCTCAGGCAGAACAGCCGCTCAGGGAGAACAGCCGCTCAGGGAGAACAGTCGCTCAGGCAGAACAGCCGCTCAGGGAGAACAGCCGCTCAGGGAGAACAGCCGCTCCTGGAGAACAGTTGCTCAGGCAGAACAGTCGCTCAGGGAGAACAGTCGCTCAGGCAGAACAGTCGCTCAGGGAGAACAGTCGTTCAGGGAGAACAGCCGCTCAAGAAGAACAGTCGCTCAAGAAGAACAGCCGCTCAGGGAGAACAGTCGCTCAGGCAGAACAGTCGCTCAGGCAGAACAGCCGCTCAGGGAGAACAGCCGCTCAGGGAGAACAGCCGCTCAGGGAGAACAGTCGCTCAGGCAGAACAGTCGCTCAGGCCGAACAGCGCCTCAGGGAGAACAGCCGCTCAGGGAGAACAGTCGCTCAGGGAGAACAGCCGCTCAGGGAGAACAGTCGCTCAGGGAGAACAGCCGCTCAGGGAGAACAGCCGCTCAGGGAGAACAGTCGCTCAGGGAGAACAGCCGCTCAGGGAGAACAGCCGCTCAGGGAGAACAGCCGCTCAGGGAGAACAGCCGCTCAGGGAGAACAGCCGCTCCTGGAGAACAGTCGCTCAGGGAGAACAGCCGCTCAGAGAGAACAGCCGCTCAGGGAGAACAGCCGCTCAGGGAGAACAGCCGCTCAGGGAGAACAGCCGCTCAGGGAGAACAGCCGCTCAGGGAGAACAGTCGCTCAGGGAGAACAGCCGCTCAGGGAGAACAGTCGCTCAGGGAGAACAGCCGCTCAGGGAGAACAGCCGCTCAGGGAGACAGCCGCTCCTGGAGAACAGTCGCTCAGGGAGAACAGCCGCTCAGGCAGAACAGCCGCTCAGGGAGAACAGCCGCTCAGGGAGAACAGCCGCTCAGGGAGAACAGCCGCTCAGGGAGAACAGCCGCTCAGGGAGAACAGTCGCTCAGGGAGAACAGTCGCTCAGGGAGAACAGCCGCTCAGGGAGAACAGTCGCTCCGGGAGAACAGCCGCTCCTGGAGAACAGTCGCTCAGGGAGAACAGCCGCTCCTGGAGAACAGATCGCTCAGGGAGAACAGGCGCTCAGGGAGAACAGCCGCTCCTGGAGAACAGTCGCTCCTGGAGAACAGCTGCTCAGGGAGAACAGCCGCTCCTGGAGAACAGTCGCTCAGGGAGAACAGCCGCTCCTGGAGAACAGTCGCTCAGGGAGAACAGGCGCTCAGGGAGAACAGCCGCTCCTGGAGAACAGTCGCTCCTGGAGAACAGCTGCTCAGGGAGAACAGCCGCTCAGGGAGAACAGCCGCTCAGGGAGAACAGCCGCTCCTGGAGAACAGTCGCTCAGGGAGAACAGCCGCTCAGGCAGAACAGCCGCTCAGGGAGAACAGCCGCTCAGGGAGAACAGCCGCTCAGGGAGAACAGCCGCTCAGGGAGAACAGCCGCTCAGGGGGAACAGTTGCTCAGGGAGAACAGCCGCTCAGGGAGAACAGTTGCTCAGGGAGAACAGCCGCTCAGGGAGAACAGCCGCTCAGGGAGAACAGCCGCTCCTGGAGAACAGTCGCTCAGGGAGAACAGCCGCTCAGGCAGAACAGCCGCTCAGGGAGAACAGCCGCTCAGGGAGAACAGCCGCTCAGGGAGAACAGCCGCTCAGGGAGAACAGCCGCTCAGGGGGAACAGTCGCTCAGGGAGAACAGTCGCTCAGGGAGAACAGCCGCTCAGGGAGAACAGTCGCTCCGGGAGAACAGCCGCTCCTGGAGAACAGTCGCTCAGGGAGAACAGCCGCTCCTGGAGAACAGTCGCTCAGGGAGAACAGGCGCTCAGGGAGAACAGCCGCTCCTGGAGAACAGTCGCTCCTGGAGAACAGTCGCTCAGGGAGAACAGCCGCTCCTGGAGAACAGTCGCTCAGGGAGAACAGCCGCTCCTGGAGAACAGTCGCTCAGGGAGAACAGGCGCTCAGGGAGAACAGCCGCTCCTGGAGAACAGTCGCTCCTGGAGAACAGCTGCTCAGGGAGAACAGCCGCTCAGGGAGAACAGTCGCTCCGCCCAACATCTGGAACAGACGGAGGAGCTGGGTCTTCAGGGCAGGGACTTGTCCTGGGCCGGCGGATCCCGCAGGAACCCTGTCACCCGGCAGGCGCTGGACGAATCCAGAGCCACGTAGTCGTACCGCGTCTCGTCAGCCTGACGCCTCTCGGCTGGAACTGGGCCTCGATGTGCTGAAACCACGGCTCCGGATCGTGTTGCCAAAACTCTGGCAGCTTGATCGCCGCGGCGTACGCAGCGGGAGCGGCCTGGGGTCCGCACCGTAACCCGACTCCACAGACCTGCTGCCTGAACGCCAGGGTCACCGATGAGGTGGCGGCAGGAGGCGGAGTCGGACGCTGGATCCGGATAGAGCGGAGTTTTTTCTCTCAGTGACGGCAGTCATACAGGAAGCTCACCTCAACAGAACACTTCCACCTATTTAACCCCACCCACAGTGCAACACCCTGCCCACGTCACCAAACCCCGCCCCTCCCAATGTGAGGAAACTCCTCCCCACGTCACCAAACCCCGCCCCTCCCAATGTGAGGAAACTCCTCCCCACGTCACCAAACCCCGCCCCTCCCAATGTGAGGAAACTCCTCCCCACGTCACCAAACCCCGCCCCTCCCAATGTGAGGAAACTCCTCCCCACGTCACCAAACCCCGCCCCTCCCAATGTAAGGAAACTCCCGCCCCTCCCCGCAACACCACAACCTCCTCTCTGAACTTCCTCTCCAGATTTTTTGACCGGAGCGGTGGTTCTCTGTGGGACGGACTGGAGACGCTCTTGTCCTCTGGCCAATGAGACAGACCGACTGATGCTCCTGAACTCTAACCTCTGGCCTTCAGCAGATTCGCCCTGAGCTCCACTGAAACCTGAAACCGTCCCAGATGTTTCCCTCCAGCTGCCGCGAGTCCAGCTCCTCCCAGAGGACAGCCAGGGGGTGGAGTCTGGTCTGACTGAGTCCCGGTGCTCTAGGACCATGCAGCTCATCTGGAGACTTCAGGCTGTGGACCAGAGGAGCTCCAACATCTGGACCACCAGAGACAGAGACACTGGACACTGCTCCACTGTCCTGAGAGACGCCTGTGTCTCTGTCCTCCCAGCAGCTCTGGGTCTCTGGTCTCTGTCTGCTTGGCCTCTGGCCCTGTGGTGAGGACTGTGAGGAATCAAGCTGAAGTTCCAGGCTCTGATGGCGCCCCCACGTCCTTCATGCCCCCGGAGCTGCTGGTCTCCTCCAGGACCATCATGCGGTCTGTCCTGAGCAGCTCCACCACGGTTTGGTTCTGATCGGCCCCAAACAGGACAGCCAGGGGCCTACCGGGCCCCCATCCCAGACCTGGACCTGTCCACACCCTGAACACTCTTTACACTCCTCCAGACCGCCAGAACCAGCAGACCCAGAGCCAGTTTCTCCCTCCAGGCCGTGACCTTGTTGACCTCTCAGTAAACCGTCTCCAGAACCACCTGAGACCCTGTTCTACCCAGAACCTGGTGCTGGTCTGGAACGGGGTTCTGGATGCTGGATGTTGTTCTCTCCTCCTCTCCTTCTGTTCTTTAAAAGCTTCTCCTTTCAGAGGGTTGATGTTCTGCGTCGCTGTTCTCCGACATCGTTTCCAGAACTTCTCTGTTTGTTTTCATCTTTTTCTTGTTCTCGTCACGTGGAGTAAATTAAAAAGCCGGAGTTAAACTCCTTGGTTCTGAGGCACAAACTGACCTTAAAGCTGATTCCTGTCGCCCCCTGCTGGACACACGGAGAACCTGGAAGTCACTGCACGAGCAGGAGGCTGAGCCCTTCACAATAAAAGCTCGTCCATGCTGCTTCTGTGTCTCCTGCTCCATTCTGGGCTCAGAGCGGATCCAGGAATCCTGGAGCAGCGTCTCCGGATGTCCAGACTGTCCCCTGGTCCTGGAGCAGCGTCTCCGGATGTCCAGACTGTCCCCTGGTCCTGGAGCAGCGTCTCCGGATGTCCAGACTGTCCCCTGGTCCTGGAGCAGCGTCTCCGGATGTCCAGACTGTCCCCTGGTCCTGGAGCAGCGTCTCCGGATGTCCAGACTGTCTCCTGGTCCTGGAGCAGCGTCTCTGGATGTCAGACTGTCCTCTGATCCTCCAGAAGCTTCCGGCTCCAGACTGTCTCTGGTCCTTTATTCCAGATTATCAGAGGAAGTGAGGCTCGTTCACTGTCAGGACGTTCATCATGCGCGTTCAGATGTTTATTTAGCCTTTTCTTCTGTTTCCGAATGCGGGGCGGCGCCCAGATGATCAGATACTTTCACTTCTGTCTCAGACCTCCTCCTCCGTCCAGACAGTCTGTCTCCGTCCTCCAGCGTCTCTCTGGGTGTCTCTGTGGAGACATCAGGCTGGAGCTCCGTCCGCCGTCTCTTTACCGTCATGTTCTGCTTGCTGTGGCGCTCTGGAGATGCTCCACCGGCGCCACGAAATCTGGCTGCTGGGCGGACGTCGGTGGATCAGTCCGCCCAGCAGCCAGCGGAACCCAGCGGAACCCAGCAGAACCCAGCAGCCAGCAGAACCCAGCAGAACCCAGCAGCCAGCAGAACCCAGCAGAACCCAGCGGAACCCAGCAGAACCCAGCAGAACCCAGCAGAACCCAGCAGCCAGCAGAACCCGGCAGAACCCAGCAGCCAGCAGAACCCAGCAGAACCCAGCAGCCAGCAGAACCCAGCAGAACCCAGCAGCCAGCAGAACCCAGCGGAACCCAGCAGAACCCAGCAGAACCCAGCGGAACCCAGCGGAACCCAGCAGAACCCAGCAGAACCCAGCAGAACCCAGCGGAATCCAGCAGAACCCAGCAGAACCCAGCGACAGGAACTCATGACAATTTTGATGTCACGCAGACCAACGCACAACAAGGACACGTGAAGCATGGACGGCCCTTAACGATCTAAATCTGACACACACACACACACACACACACACACACACACACACACAGAAATCCGACAAACTGCCATAAATGACATGAGTGAATATTGTCTCTGTTTGTTGAAGTGTGTGTCTCTGTGGAAGTGTGTGTCTCTGTGGAAGTGTGTGTCTCTGTTTGTGGAAGTGTGTGTCTCTGTGGAAGTGTGTGTCTCTGTTTGTGGAAGTGTGTGTCTCTGTTTGTGGAAGTGTGTGTCTGTTTGTCAGTAAGCTGTTTATACTCCAGACTGTGGACAGGGTGAAGAGTGAATGAATGAATGAATATGAACAAAATACCCATCAGACCACAACCAA